>NC_061517.1:10410000-10525000 GCF_022379125.1 Scophthalmus maximus
GCTGGAGTGAAGTATCACATTGCAAAGGAGTATAACACACTGATAATTTAGATTTTTATCAATGAAAGCCATAACGGTCATACAAAGGTGACAATGGTCTGATTGTGTGTGGTGGGTGTTTACCATGTTTGAGCACAGACCTTAAGAAGTAAAGGGGATGTGTACACCTAATAAAAAAAATACTGTAAGTACTTTTTTTTCTTGTCAAATCTTTTGAAAATCTTTTGGAAGTAAGACAGATTACAACTTCACATGTGTAGCGACACAAACAAATATTCACTTCAGATGATGCCTCTGCAATTGCAGATTTTTAATGTCGACTATGTAAATGAATTGAGAATGTGTTTTCTCTTAAATTTACACTATTGAATGTAAGCCTCCTAACCCGCAGTTAATCCTGCCACTGACTAAAAGGATGGAAATTCGAAGGAAGATTTCTTTGCTCGCACTATAGAGAAGTTTAAAAGGTGTACATATACAGAGTAAATATGTTCATGCATATCATAAATTTCAGCAATATATAAGTGTTGTCTCATGAGTTTTGAATTAACATAGCAAAAGGTTGTTGTAAATCTATGTTTTTAATCCCTACAGTTTGAATCATGATATCCAGTGAATTTGGCACATTATTATAATCCTCAAAGTGACATCAGAAAGAATTATTCATCAACAACATCCATGACAGAGGACGAGGGTTATTGTCTGAGTACATGAAAAGTTTTGACAACTTTCAGAGAGACAGGGAGTCTCGTGGTGATTATTTCCATCTTCCATTTTTTATTATTATTATCATTAATTTATTTTTTGTTTAACATGGGATTAAACAGAATTTGCAGCATCCAACTTTCCTGGCATCTGGCATCCATATCAGTCGAATTGATATTTTCAAGTTGTAAAATAAATCTTTACTTGCAGTCAAGGGAGCAGGGCGTCGGTTGAGTTCAGATGATCTGGTGCAGACGAAGGACACCACGGGGATACCTACACACGTTTATTCTTTCAAAGATTGTTTAGGCGAGACTTTTTGACTCTTGTTGAGACTTGCAACAGTGCTCTCAACCTCAGACGTTTGTGGGTCTGAGGCCCACGGGTTCCATCCGCACAGGATGGTGGGCACGGCGTATTCTCGGAACTGAAAACACACACACATACAGCACATGGTTGATACGGGGAGAAGGAAAATATATGATTATGTATGTCGGAATTTCTTTTCACTCTCTTTCTATGAGATAGTATACATGAGCATGATGAAGGATTACCTGTCTGTTCATGAAAACATAAATGATGGGGTTGTAGACGGTGCTGCTTTTAGCCAAATAAACAGGTATGGTGGCCATAACAGGATCAATATATAGACTGGAGTCTAGGATGACAGCCAAGGCCATGGCAGCATATGGCAGCCAGGTGACTAGGAAGGCCAACACCATGACCACTACCATACGTGCCACCTGCACCTCTACACGGTTTGTGATTCCCACCTCAGATACCTGCAGCTTGGTCACCTGGGAGACCGAGATACGAGAAAAAGACTTTATTATACTATCAACAAAAAATATGTGTCCAGCCCATGTCCACCGCTCACCTGACGTAGGGTCCACAAGAGCCGCGAGTAGGACACTGTGATGATGGAGAAGGGCACGGCAAAGCAAAGAGAGAAGTATATGATGATGTAGGACATGTTGCCAACATCCCGACTGTACCAGTTGGGGGCGCAGGAGGTCTTCACTCCCTCCAGCTCATAACTCCCCCAACCAAACAGAGGCGGAGTGTTCCACACAAACGACCACACCCAGGACAGCACCACCCCGCCGACTGCATGTCTGAGGGACGGAGAGCGGAGACGGTGTGAATCGAGTGCACGCTGCTGGAAAAATCACGCCTCTGTGCTCTGTGTGATGCAGCCAAGTGAGACCTTGATGGTTATTACCTGGTCTGGAACAGCACGGCGCCCATGGGATAACACACCACTATGTAGCGTTCAACAGAAATGACTCCTATTGTACAGAGACTTGCTATACCTGGAAGAAAAGAAAGGGAAGTAAAGACTAAATGAATTACTGATCAACCCGAGTATAGCGTTGAGTGTCAGATATCAGTAAGTTATTAGCAGTTTAACCAAAAGAAAGGATATTAGCTGGAAACAACTGGATGTTTGTATTTAAATAACTGTACGACGTCTCACAAAAGATTAGACTAGTCTAATACATGAAATATAGATGTCTGCTTTTTTTTTCTTCCTACTCGATTAATTATCTCCTGATGCCCCTCGGATTTATCCTGGGACCCTTTCTGGGGCTGCCTCACCCCTCCACTGGAAATCATCAAAGCAAAAATGAACTGTAGAGAAAGTAGCAGCTCCGCCTTAACCTACTACTAAATGCAATGTTCATCATAGCCACTGTATTAGCAATCCAATAACGTCATATATGCAATAAAATATCACCTGTGACCATTAAAGGATGAAGTGGTTTAGATAAAAGATGGATGGATGGATAGTAAAATATCACTCAAGGGAGGCATTTTCCTGCAAAATGTGTACTTATCTTGTGATGCTCTAATTCCACTTAGTTGATAACTTCTGTATTTAGAATTTTTGAAAAAAATAAATAAAAACATTCAGTCTTTGAATTTTTCTCACCAAAAAAGGCGACAGCGAAGCCTTCCAACACACAGCCCACACGTCCCAGGCTAAAGTATCCCATGGCGCTGGTTACTGTGGTGGGCAGACCTCCAAACACGGCACAGCCCAGGTCACATATGGCCAGGTTGACCAGGGCATAGCTGAGAGGCTGCCTCAGCTTTCTGTGACTCACTGTCACCACGATCACAAGGACGTTGAGAATGATCCCCGCTACAGAAAACACACCCATGATAGCGGCCAGTGTTGTAAAGCCAGTCTGAGAGAGGAGCTCTTCGTCGACTGAGCCGTGAGACGCTGAGGAGTTTCCTTGGAGGGCAACAGTCTCCATTTCACTCGAGGTAGAAGTGGATAGCAGTGGGACTGCTTGTTGATGCCACAAACTGCCTCCTGGTTGAGAAATAAAAGTGTCAACTGTCCATCAACACTCCAATTCAAGCCCAAAAAATGTACAAAGGTCAAAGCAACGGCTTCACAAAATATAAAACATAACAAAAGTTACGAAAGGCAGGTGCCTCTCTAAAGACGCGGCGTGTTTCTGTCCCGGGTGCAGCATGAAAGAAGAGCTGCAGATGGATCTCACTTAATAAGATAGCTCGGTGAGAGGCTCTAGATCATTACACTTAATTCTCCAAAACCAAATCTCAAGATCCGGATTGTGAACGTGATAATTCTATCTAATATCCTGTAAGACTGCACTTTCCATGATTGCTGGGTTTAGAGCTGTCCCTAAGTAATGAAGCAGGGACTCAGGGCCACAATATGGGTGTAAGGATCAGAGTTAGATGCATGTGTGCTAGTTAAAGGCACAGGAGTATAAACTCGCACATGTAGTGTAAGTTTACATTTTTTGTATAAGCTGCATTAGCCTGCAGATTGAGGTTTTACAAATGGCTTCCACAGGCATATACGTCAGCCAAACAAACAAAATGGGGAAATTGTGAACTGGTTTTGAAACTTAGGAGGAGGGATGTGGACTGCTGATGCCTGCAAACAAAAGCAGAGGCCTGTCCATCTCCATCTATGTCCCTGCTTTCTAAAGAGGTCAGAGGTGAAATAATTGATTAACATTGTTGAAGTCATTAGGGTGGGTCTTCTAAACCTTTTTTTAAAATAAAGGATTGGAAAGTGGAATCCATTTTTGGTATTGTTGAATGAACAAATTGTCACTGAATTGTATTAATAACCTGAGGCCCTATAGGTTCAGCAAAGGGGCCTCCCTGGGTTTAAAGACAATCAAAAAGAGATAAATATTTCCACAAATAGGTGCAAAATCAGTACAAATATACAGGAAAAGGAGCTGAAAGGAGGGGAGGGGGTTACAAGTTGTTGTTGTTTTTTTTCATACCTGGTGGTGATCCTCTTTCTCTCCAGGAGGAAGAGGATCACTTTCATTCCTTGCATCTAATTGTATTCACCCCCCAAATTTCATGTACACAAATCCCGATATGCCAAAACACCCCCATTATGAACTGTATTTAAAAATAAAATGTCTTTACTGAAAAAATCTATAGAACAGATAAAAAATACCCCTGCCAGAAATCTTAATATACTTATGTCTGACTTATTTAAGCCCCCTGTGTAATATTTTATTATTTGCTGTTTTTTTTCGTTTTAAATTTATTTTAATTACTGTCTTGTTGTCGTTATTATTACCATAACTCCTGTTGTTTTTATATTATATGGCACTATTTTTTTAATTGAATATATTGCAAACACAAGCACAAAGACAAGGTTCACTTGTCTTTGTGCTTGTGTTTGCAATATTTTCAATTAAAAAAATTGTATTCCCACACAGATCAATCCCCCTCCCGGTCACTAGGGGGCAGTACGGGCGTAGGTCTGCTGCGGCTACGAGACACTTTAAACCGATCAATTCCCCTCCCGGTCACTAGGGGGCAGTACGGGCGCAGGTCTGCTGCGGCTAAGAGACACTTTAACCCGGCTCGGTCTGATCGACCGGCGGTAAACAGTCGAGGCAACATGGCGTCCTCCGTGAAGAAGGCAGCCCACGACATAGAAACGCGAAAGCGGACCGACGATGTGCTCCTGTCGGAGGGCATCGACTTCGGCGCCCTGCTGCTGTCTCCGGCCGTGCTGGACGGACTGTCCGCCTCGGGCTTCCAGAAGCCCTCCCCGATCCAGCTCAAGGCCATCCCGCTGGGCCGCTGCGGACTCGGTGGGTTCCACGATGAACTGTCCTCCTGTTAGTCGCGACACCGGAGCGAACAAATAAGCATGAGATGGAGAAGTATGACGTCGAAAGGTTTCTGGGAACAGCGTCCGTTTGTTTCTAACGAATCCACAGAACACTCCGTTTGTCTATATACGGTACAATGATGGCGATCACCGTAATGACTGTGCTCAATGTTGACGTCACAATTATTCACCATGCTTCTAAATAATTATTTCATGAAAAAGAAAAATCAGCTTCTAAGGCATCTACGTCCTCACAACCAGATAAAAAGGTTTATGTGGACATGGTTAGTTTTAGAGCTGCAACAGGTCATCGATAAGTAAAAGATTACTAAATTAATCTGCAACTATTTCGATAATCGACTTGAATCGAACTTCAAGTAGTTTTTATGGGGAAAAAGTCAAAATTCTCTGATTTCAGCTTCGTAAATATGAATATTTTCTGGTGTCTTTGCTCCTCTGTGACTGTAAAATGAAATATCTTTGGTGTGTGAACAAAACATTATCAAAAATATTCACCATTTCATGAGAGTTTATGGATGGAACAACTAAGCGATTACAGATTAATCGATAATGAAAATAATCTTGCAGCCTGAGTGAATTTGTCTTGCAGGTGGACTCTGTCGTGCAGTTGTAAAGCTCGAGCGGAGTGCACTTGAAGTAAACACTCGCGCTTGGTCCGACAGCGTAGCTGTTGATTGGAGGCATATTTGACCCCTTTGGCAAGAAGAAGCAGCGATATTCATTTGTTTCATTTGTATTTTTCATTTGTACATCGATATTTAATATTCAGGTTTTAATTGTTAGTGGCAGTCAGTATTGTGAAATCACAATTTAAATCCATCTAACTACATTCCCAACACTCTCCGTCTGCTCCTCCAGATTTGATTGTGCAGGCCAAGTCTGGTACGGGGAAGACGTGCGTGTTCGCCACCATCGCCCTGGACTCTCTGGTCCTGGAGAATCCTGCCACTCAGGTGAGCGATTAAGCAGTTTTCCTGATTGTTTTTGATACTTTGAAAACAGAAAAACTTCCATTTGAATCAATATTAATTATCTTTTAGGTATCTTCAAAATGATGAAAAGAAAAGGCCTTATTTTAAAGTTTCATTTTGTAGTTTACCACTCTGCCTTTAAAATAAAAATGTAACCAACAACAGATGGTCATGAGTGGTAATCATTTTTGCTTTGCTTTAGGGGTCTTATCTGATGGGTCTAAGCTGCTCAGTGTCAAAGAAATCAGACAACGATCGATAAAGGAGACGTGTCTGGTTGATGAACTGGCTGCGTTCTAGTGCGCCATAATCTTATTAGCTGAAAAGGTTTTACTGAGTGGGAACCCCCCCAGCACCTGTCTCTCTTTAATCTGCTCCCAATCATATGTAAGTGATTGTTGACATTAACTCCCCCCCCCCCCCAGGTTCTTGTGTTGGCTCCAACACGTGAGATAGCGGTGCAGATCCACTCGGTAGTGATGGCCATAGGCTGTGCCATGGAGGGTCTGCAGTGCCACGTTTTTATCGGGGGCAGGGCCGTGAGTCAGGACAAACCCAATCTGAAGAAGTGCCATGTAGCTGTGGGCTCACCTGGTAAGAGGCCAGGGGAATATTAACAGAGCGGCTGGGCGTCGCCTGTTCATGTAACTGTCACGCTGTTACTTGTGTTTTGTAACTATGTGCCTGGTTTGTGTACGCAGGTCGCATCAAGCAGCTCATCGAGTTGGGCATGTTGTCCACCGCCAGCGTCCGGCTGTTTGTTCTGGATGAGGCAGACAAGCTCCTGGAGGAAGGCAGCTTCCAGGAGCAGATAAAGTAAGATGGACAGAGCCGTCTATATTCCCTCATATGCACAATGACATGGCAGCATGGTTTGGTTATTCAACCTTCAACTGAACTGCTGATGAATACATTTTTACACGCATGCTGAAACTCTCCAATCTCCCCTTCAGCTGGATCTTCTCCTCTCTGCCCGTGAACAAACAGATGCTTGCGCTCTCTGCCACCTACCCAGAATCCCTTGCGCAGCACCTTACCCGCTACATGAGAGAGCCCACATTTGTTAGACTCAATCCCAGTGACTTGGGCCTCAAAGGTAAGAGCCGTCATGGAGGAGTCAAAAAAGTTTAAAGGGTGAAAGTTTTTTTTATAAATAACTGAACTATCATCTATGTCTAGTTTTCATATTTCAACATCAGCCTTGATATTCATAGCTGTCAGGGTGTGTGTATACTCTGTTTTAGTTGAATCAATGCTTTGTTGCCTCCTTGCGCCCCCTGCCAGGTCTGAAGCAGTATTACAAGCTGGTGCAGTCACATCCGTTAGCTCACAAGGTTTTCGAGGAGAAGGTGCAACATTTACTTGAGCTGTTCAGTAAAATCCCATTCAACCAGGCTCTAGTGTTTTCCAACCTACACACAAGGTACAGTGACTCGTTATTTTACTGCATACCCTTGCCTTTATATTAATCAAACTTTATCTACATAGCACCTTTCAAACCTTGAATTAACTGGAGCTGATCAGGTGTTTTCTTTGGCAGACCAGAAAGGAGAGCATTGCAGTAGTCTAGCTTTATAGTTATAAAAGCATGCAAAATTGAAATTACCTCACTTTGGCGATGGTCCTGAAATTATAAAACACTGTTGTTTTTGTGACACTCAGGGAATGAGCCTTGAAATTAATAATGTTAATAAAGAGGTTACTCCTAAATGTTGTGCTTTTTTTTCCTCTAGTTGAGTCAATGTGTATTTAGCGTAGAGGCCAGTTTCTCTCTTGTATGATCCCAACTTCTGTTTTGTCCTGGTTGAGCTGTAAAGTGAGTCAATATCATACGTGCTGTTGGATGTGAATGTGTTGTATATAATACGAGTGTCTTTGCGAAACTGTTTTTCTTCTAATGATGTTGTATTTGCTCCCTCAGGGCTCAGCACCTGGCAGACATCCTTTCCTCCAAAGGCTTACCTGCTGTTTGTATCTCAGGTGAAGTGGGCTTTGAAAAACAGTAACATTTGTGTACAGTGTAATAATTTACTGTTAATCATTTGAAAATAAATTCATGTAAATCAGGTGATGTGATTTAACGTGGCGCTGTGTGATTCAGGCGGTCTGAGTCAGGACCAGAGACTCGAGGCGATGTCTAAACTGAAGCAGTACCAGTGCAGGGTGCTCATCTCCACTGACCTGGTGAGATACACACGTCTCTCACTGCGCTGCTTTACGCACGCCACTTGCATCTTTGCGTCTTTGATTATCTCTTACGTGTCGTTTCCTCCCCCTCCCCCTCTTACTTCCCATCAGACCTCCAGAGGTATAGATGCAGAGAAGGTCAACTTGGTGATAAACCTGGACGTGCCGCAGGACTGGGAAACCTACATGCACAGAATCGGACGGGCGGGACGCTTCGGTTAGTCTCCAAAACGCCTTGATTGTGGAATATTAAAGGGAACACCATGTGTTATCAGTTACTCAGCATTTTCACCTTTTCACATCACCCAGTCTGGCAGCCCAGCTGGAGGAGGGAGAGACTGTCTGTAGACAAGTTGCATGTTCTCTGTTTAGATCACATGTTGGGAGGGGGGGTCCTGACCAAGATTTCAGGTGGACACTTGCGCCTACTAACTTGACTCAAAAGCCCAAATTAAAAAGTTTCATGGTTACTTTTACTTGCAGAGAGAAAAATGCGTCATTTTGTTACATTTATTCATACTTGATGGTCTATTTTTCTTAATTGTCATATACCAATAAGACAAAGCCAGTTCAGTGTTGCAGTCTAAACGTAAATTAGTTTATTCTCCTGGTGGTTGAAAAAAAAAAACAAAGCCTCTGTTTCATGTGTTAAGTTGATCTGAATCAATCAGTTGATCCAGTTTCCTCTTCCTCTGACGGATTTTAATGCCATTTTGAGTGTGTGTGTGTGTGTGTGTGTGTGTGTGTGTGTGTGTGTGTGTGTGTGTGTGTGTGTGTGTGTGTGTGTGTGTGTGTGTGTGTGTGTGTGTGTGTGTGTGTGTGTGTGTGTGTGTGTGTGTGTGTGTGTGTGTGTGTGTGTGTGTGTGTTTGTTTTAGTTATATCCCCCGTTACGTGAATGTGTTCTCATCGGGATTACATTTTCTTTGTAGGCACTCAGGGTCTGGCTGTGACCTACTGTTGCCATGGCGAGGAGGAGAACAAGATGATGGCCATTGCTCAAAAATGCGGCTTGAATTTGAACGCGTTGCCTTGTAAGTCCCGTTCACACGTCTCTGAGGAGTTTCACATGCAGCATGTGTGTCTCTTTGCTTTTCTGCGGATTTTCTTTTCTCCTTAAATCAAAGACTTTAGTGTTAATGTGGTAATGTAGTTCCAGCCTCATCTTGTCTTCCTTTCCTTTCAGCCACCATAGAGCCCGGGTTGATGGACGAGCCGTGTGACTGGGATGTCTGCACTGAAGCTTCCACTCCAGGCTCCTTATCCAAGCTAGTCTCCAGGAAGGAGAAGAAGAGGCCTGCCAAGGCTCACATACCTGCTGCTGCCGCTGTCTCAATCACATATGAAGCTGTAGAGCAAAGTGGACCAACAAAGCGAGAGAAGACCCATCCACCACCCAGGAGAGAAGCACACAGTGAAGGGAACACAAGAAAAGCATCTTCCTCTCGTCCTGCTCAGGAGGTGCAGACTCGAAAACAGCTGCAAGATGCTCTGCCGAAGATCCCTCCCCTCAGCTCGTTCAAAAGTTGCAGGTCAAGGTTCATGACCTTTGAGGAGGCTGAGCAGGACTTCTGGAGCTTCATTACTACAGGGCTGGGGAGATCGGTGGAGGTCATCAGGGAGTTCAGAGGTCGAGGTGACGATGACGCCGACGCCGCCACTGATCAGAATGTGCACAGAGAGTCCATTATGCTTCACGATGACGGACCTCAATCTTTAACACGAAATATAGAACACCGGAAATCGAACTTTTCGCCTCCAAGAACAGCGTCTGGTTCTTCGAGCTCCGAGTCGGACGCGGAGGAGAACCAGCGGGACGACGAGACACTGAGAAGTTTTAATCGCACCGGCGGAGGGGAACACAGAGAAGTGAAGCAGCCTCGGACTGATGCTAGAAATACACCGACTGCGCCCAAACCAAAATCAAGTCCCAAAGATAATTCTTCTTCTTCTTCTTCTTCTGCACCCAAAATGTATCACCAGACGACCTATGAATCAAATGCGAGGGCTTCATCTCAGCCTGCGAGCTGTGAATCTGTACGAAGTGTCAGATCCAACTGGGACGCCAATCAGGCCGCTTGGGCACAGACCGGCAGAGATGCAGCGAGGAAGGGGAAAGAAGAGATCGGGAAACGGAGCGAAAAGCTCTCAGAAAAGATGAGTAGAGAGCGAAAGAGGGACGAAGGAGAACAAGATGATGATGATGATGATGATGAGGAGGAAGAGGAGGAGGAGGAGGATGAAGAGGAGTTGAGTGCTGAAATGTACTGGAGCGCCTGCTACAGAGCCTGGAATGATTACTACGCCTGCATGCCTCCTGCTCAAGCACAAGGTTATCAGAGCTACTACGGCGCAGCTCAAAACTGGATGGCAGCTTATCGAATGAATGCCGTATACATGGAAGAACTGATGAAAGAATGACTCGTCTATATACATATATGTTATTCGTTTCTTGTACAGAAATGTGCGCACCGAGACAGAGCCCAATGACAGTCCGTGTGTTGATCTCCTGCAGAAAATCGATCAGATTTTCAGATTTGTCTGTTGGTAGGATTACACAAAAAGAATACTGAACCGGATTTCCATCAAACTTCTTCCATCATATCTGGGTGCAGCTGTGGATTAAGTGGATCCGGGAATATTATTTTTTCCCCCACTTTCTTTACAACATCGCAACATTTTCTTCTAAATTTCTACGAGGAGAACTGTGTAAATTGGTCGGCCTTGGTTCAAGTTTGGTTGTGTCTTTTTCTCCACTTTCATACCATGTATGTTTACTGTCTGTCACAATTACTATTAAATGACCAGCACGTCTCTCAAAGCCCTTTTTGTGTCACGGCTCTACACATTCATAAGCTATGCCGCCATCGTATTTGCTTTTGATTATCAATACACAAACACAGATTTTGTGTATTAAGATTCCTCACCACCAGACATGAATCGAGCCTGGTGGTCACAGAGGAAGGTGAAGAGGAGGAGGGAGGAAGAGGCGTAATCTCTACAGCCAGGGGCCCGGCCAAGGTCAGACTACACTCTTATGCTCCTGATTACAGGCCAATCAACCGCTACCATTCACCCAATCAGTGCTGCTACACAAAAGGGAGAGAGAGAGAGAAAACATCCTTGAAATGAATTATTTTAAACCCGAGGACCACTTGGACTAATTTGTTCCATCTGTAGCGCGTATGTGAAATCATCATTAGGCCTCAGTGTGAGCTGCGGGGCACTGATGTGGACCCGCACACCCGTGAAACGGTTGGAGACATTTCACATTCACAGAACCAGGGGAAGTCCCAAGACGCATGGGCGAAAACGATGGACACTCCCGCTCTCGGCAACGGGACGAGCGCGCGCAGCGACCCCCGCGCGGACGCGTCCTTCCTCCTGTTCAACTGCGCAGTCTTGACCTTGACCCTGGTCCTGGGCCTGCCGGGGAACCTGTGGGTGTGCTGGGTGGTGCTCCGGACCAAGAGCCTGCAGACGTGCAACAACGCGCTGCTGGTCAGCCTGGCCGCCAGCGACCTGCTCAAGTGCTCCGTGGACACGCCGCTGCTGCTCTTCTCCTTCCTGCGCTACGGGCAGCGCGGCCCGGTGTCCGTGTCCGTGTCCGTGTGCGTGTGCAGCCTGCAGCAGTTCACCTACGCGCTGTGCAGCTGCGTGCAGCTGCTCACGCTGGTCGGCATCAGCGCGGAGCGCTTCCAGGCCATCGCCCACCCGTTCCGAACCGAGGGGAGGAGGGCGCGGGTGCGCGTCTGGATCCTGTCCATCTGGGCGTGCGGCCTCGCCCTGGCCGCCGTCTCCCTGAGCCTCTCCGAGAAGGCGCTGCTGTACATGCTCTGTCGGCCGCACACCGCGGGGCCCGACGGGGAGCGGGCCCAGCACTCGGATCCATTCGGACCCTACGTGCTGGTGCCGGTGTGGGGACTGTGCATCACCCTGATCGTCGTCCACTACTTGCGGATCTTCAGAGTTGTGAGGCAGCACCGAAAGAAAGTGTTCAACCGGGGGGTCCAGCTGAGGCCGACGGTGTCGGGCGACGCGTGGGCCTGGGTCGGTGTCCCTGCGCCATCGGCGCCGGGGACCCGCAGTCCTCTGCCGCCACCACCGCCCCCCCGCCGAGCGGTGCTCCTGGTGGCCGAGGCCCCCTGTGCGTCCGCTGGCATCAGAGGGGCCCCGGGGAGACCCCCGGAGATAGTTGGGGCAGTGTGCCTCATGACACCCGGGGCCAGGGAGCGGGGGAAGAAACAGATGGAGGGGAAAGTGGCTCAGCGTTTTGGGTACATCATCATTGCGTTCACGCTCTTCTGGGCGCCCATGGTGGTTCTTCTGCTGGTGAATGTCATCTCTCCTAGGCAGGACAGGAACAAAGTGAGTGTAGCAGTGATTTTGTTTTTTGTTCACACAATATAATATCTGAAAAATGGAAACACACACACACACACACACAGTAAGTCTAACAAGTGTTCTTTCAAAGTGGTGTGTGAAGCACATTTCAAACAACCAAACTAAATAAGTGGTAAACTAAAATAAAGCAGAACATTTAAAGTAAGGTGTTAATTTCCCAGGATTAGTGGCTTGCACATGTCTGTAACTCTTGTTCACTTACTGCAAATGGCAATAATACATCATCCCTGCAAACTGAGACGGACATTTTCTAACTTGTCTGCCATTTTCAGAAAACAATTCGTCAAAAACTATTAATTACTCGATCAAAGTCCTACCACATTAAACAGAAAGCTGTATACTACTATTCCACATCCATGCACATGAGCTCTCTGCTGTGTTTTCCCACAGCTGCTGATGGAGCTGGAGACGTCCGCCATGGTGCTGACGTGTATGCAGGCTGCGGTGGATCCTCTCCTCTACACTTTAGTCACCAGACAGTTTCGCTCTGAACTCCGCAAGATCCTGTCCTCCGTCCCAGGATGTCCACTGAAACAGAGAGCCTGATCGGGTTCCATCCTTTGATACGGACGTGATATGAACCAGGCAAATCCCACCGAAGTTAAGTGTGCACGAGACCCTTTTCTTTGTGGACACAGTGACTTTAGAGGCAGGTGAAGAAGGGAGCCCACAGATTTTTGTATTTGTGGCAGATATAGATGTTTTATCAGGCGTTTCACAGTCGGGACACAAGACAAGGTCATACATAATATCCAGCACCTGACAAGATACGCACAGCAGTAGTCTCAACAACGACAGGTGGCATAGGAGGGCAAAGCAAAGGGTGAGAGGAAAAGTGACCGAGCCCAGAAAAGAGACAATCAAAGGAGAATATTCAACAGAGAAAGAGAGACAAACACAATTAAAGACAATCAAAGACAAAGACCTCTGTTCTTGTTGGTTGGGAAATATAAAATGCAACCCCTTTGACACTTTGGCGCGAAAACTATGCTTCTACATAATAATTCAAACTGTGTCATTTTGAAAGTGCAGCTGACGCAAAGCAACCTGTCAGGGAAACAGGGAAGGAAGCAGGAACTAAATTGCGGCTAATCACTGTCTTAGCAGAGAACAAAAAAAAATAATAATACAGGGAACCTCACTTGTGCCGAGACCCACCCATGGTCACATCCTCGTAGTTTTCCATAGACTCTCAAAATGTTGGACTTGATGTTGTGAATATGAAGTCAATGTCTTTAACCCCCAAGTTTTAAAAAAAAAAAATCACGCTGAAAAAAGCTCTGCCGGACTGTGCTCGTCTTCTTTTGTTCACTCCAGGTAAATTTTGCGCACTTTTTTTTTTTACTAAACACCAATACTGGATCTATGCAGCTGCCGTCACGGTGTACAGCACTAAATAACCAGCAGTAGAACTATGTCACTACGAAGGATATCAGAAGTAAAACACACCCTGTTCCAACTCAGTAGACTATTTTTTTTTTTTGGCCTCCTTCTTTGGGGTGATACTCACATCAGGACCAGAGGAACCAAAAACACAAGAGGGGTCTAAAAGACCGTAGGGTTTTATGTAGCGACGCACTGATATGGTACCAATATGCAATATATTTCCACCCTCATGGGCTGATATGATGATGATATGCATAATTCTAAGTCTTAGTACAAATGCATGTGTAAAATTGTTTTTTACATTTATCTCCGTATTAAGGTAATTACATACTTTAAAAAAATTAAATACCATGATGCATTTTCCTGCTAGTGTTCTTTTTCTTTTTTTTTTAAATACAGTCGACTTCTACAAGAAAAAAAATCTTCATGGGCCGACGAAAAATTTGACCGATTGCGGTATTGCTTTTTGAAATATGCTCTTCACCCATGGACGGTATGCTGACATAATGCCGTATCTCTAGCCCTGTCTGTGTGCTCTTAATGAACATTGTATTCCGTCAGCGTTGGAGCGGAAGTGGGTGCTTGAGTCTGCTGTGTCTGAAGCGGTTCCTCCCTGGTTTTCGTGAAAGCCTCAGCAGCGATCTCACCCACCTGAACAAAGACAGACCTGCCTGTCTCTGGAGCTGTTGGACGCGGAGTGACATTCAAGATGAGAAAAGGCCAACAGAGACCCATCAGCTGGGAGATTAGCAGAGCTAAAAGGTCACCGTCCATAGTTACAAAAAGGTCAACGTTTGATGGGATTTGATGAAGGGTAATACTAAAGTTACAGAGCGGGTCTGGGAGTTCGAGAGGACAGACAGAGTAGCACATGTTTTTTGGTGACGAGAGATCTGCGGACGGCTCATCCAGTGTCCTCCTCCGTGTCTCTGTGGTCACCGTGACAACAGACTTTCCTCCTTTCAGTTGTTCAGCAGACAAAACAAATAGAATCCTTTGAAACACCAAGAAAGACAAAAAGTACAAACACCAAGTTTTTCTAACCACATAGAGTACACATACCCAGCAGTGTCAACAAAAAAAAGGCCTGCTGGGTTTGGGGAAGAAAAAACATTGACAGCTATAAAGACTACTGAAAGCATACTGTTGTTCACACAGGAGGTGGGGATACAACAGGACAACAACAAGAGAGAGAGAGAGAGAGAACGAGAGAGAACGAGAGAGAACGAGAGAGAACGAGAGAGAGAGAGACAGAGTGAGGGAGAGAGAGAGAGAGAACGAGAGAGAACAAGAGAGAGAGAGAGACAGAGTGAGGGAGAGAGAGAGAGAGAACGAGAGAGAACGAGAGAGAGAGAGAGACAGAGTGAGGGAGAGAGAGAGAGAGAACGAGAGAGAACGAGAGAGAGAGAGAGACAGAGTGAGGGAGAGAGAGAGAGAGAACGAGAGAGAACGAGAGAGAGAGAGAGACAGAGTGAGGGAGAGAGAGAGAGAGAACGAGAGAGAACGAGAGAGAGAGAGAGAGACAGAGTGAGGGAGAGAGAGAGAGAGAACGAGAGGACAGCTTCACTGGTTCTGCCAAACAATGGTCAAATATTACAAAATATTCTATTAACAATATTCACAAAGAACCTAGGTTCAGGACAGATTTGTGTCAGAAATGCTCAGCGAAGTCCTTGTGCTTTTAATTGTGACGGCTTGAATTAAAATGTTTGTTTTTTTTTCCTTTGTTTTTGGTTGTTTGTCGAGAAGTGAGTTACTTGAGGTCCGTCAGGCTGTAGGAGCCGAAAGGGGAAAAGAACAGGGGCGGGGGAATTCAGAAAAAAAACAAGAAAACAAATAAATCTCTTTTTAACTCCGGCAAAACAGGCACATGTTGTGTAAAAGGCTTGTAGCTGAGGGTTTCTGACAGAAATATGCACAATGAACCCTTCAGAGTGGCAGCTAGTCAAATATGCCATAAACTGAGCCATAGAGACTTCCAGAAGAATTGAAACACACATTTTCAATCAACCGAGACCAACACATCCACACGCGCACGCGCACGCGCACACGCATACACACACACACACACACACACACACACACACACACACACACACATACGGACACATCCTATCCAAAACGTCACAAATCCTCTATCTAGCAAAAAGTCACATTCACTCATTCACAACTAGGAAACTCGTTGGTGACGTCATCACAGAAACACCTACCATGTTTCACCTTTTCAAGATTTTTCACTCGTGTGGAATAACATTGGACCGCAGAAGGAGAGGTGGCATGTTTATCTATTGTTAGGGAAGAGGACCAAGATGACACCAAACAAAAAGGGAAAGGTGAAATCAGTGGGGAGAAAAAGATTTTGATTTGCTTGATTTTGCTTCCCATGTCCACATTTCTCCTGCTAAAAAAAGACCGTAAGTGTCAAACTGAAGGGAAAAATCGTAAAAAGGTGCTTTGTGCACAGTGACACGTGACTCACTCTGGGAACTCATCTCCGACACTTTGGAGGCGCACTCTCACTCGCCTCCTCATCTGAAATGACTCCTTACACACATTTCCCACTCTTTCACCCACGCGCTCGCATCCGCGCACACATGCATGCCGACCACTAACATGAGTATACTGTATCTAAAAGCCATCCCCCGTCTGTACAGGGAGTCCATGTCGTTAGAGTACATGACCAGCAGGGGGCGGGCTCCACCACAGCTAGACTAGGACTCCGAATGCTTTCTACTCCCATCATTCGCAGTCCCCCTTTGTCCCTCACTCTGTCCCGGTGAGTCTTTATCTGTCTTTCTGTACGACGCGTCTGCACTCGAGTCTTCACAGTGCCGACACCTTCACAACATTCTGGTGGGTGGGCCCCACTGGCAGGTGAGCGTCGCCCTCGGGGGTCGTCACTGGCGGCGTGGGAATGCTGATGATTGCTGTGGTGATCTGGTTGCTCTGGCAGTTCAGGGATGCTGGTTCGTCCACGCGCATGTTCAGACTGGAGCGGCTACAGGAGAGAAGGAAAGGAAATCAGGGATTAGGGGTAGTCCGACATAATCTGAAAGCAGCGGTCCCAGTGTAGTAGTTGATGGAATGCCAGTGTGGCCACACCCACAGCGGTCTCAGTACCTGATCTGAAAGGTTCGTCTTTGCAAGTTGGCACAGCCACCAGGGCCAAAGTGAACACTTCTATTCTGACCAATTGAATCCGCATAATAATGATCGGGATGCTAGTGGTGCCAAACCCGTCTCTGCAGCATCTCTGCAGCTCTGCACAAGCTTTCAGCTGCTCATGAAACGGTTTTGCAGACTTTTCGAGCAAACAACAGCGAGTCAGAGTAAACATTGGCTGGTGAAGAAATTCGAGTGCCTCTCAAAACAAACATGTCGTCCTCGGGAGTTTGTGGAATAAACCAACAATGAAAGGTGCATAAATATTTGGCATAGCATCTCCAGCGGGATGCTCATATGGTTCCGTGTCATCTGGGTGCACAAGCAGGCGTTTGTTCGCAAACAGGCACAACTATGAGCACTTCAAAATCTGATGATGGAGAGTATAACAGCAGATTTTTTATAGATGTGTTTGATTTGGTCTTACTAGCTAGTAGTTGTCAAAAATCACTTTATGCCACTTTAATATCAACTTGTAGCCTGGTCATGATGAATCCTGGATTAATGGATCCATGGACAGCTAAAAATAAGTGTTCAGTTCAGATAATGTTGTTCTCTCTTTCTTCACTTTGGTCTGAAAACAAATGCTACTGAACTGGCAAAAGTTGCCACAGGACAGATTTGTTCAAATATCACATTCAGATTCCAAAAACAACAACGACAACCACAAATCTTTACGAGGTCGGTTGAGGGGAAATGAGCAAGCTGAAAAAGTGGACTGCAACTCTTTGTCAAAAAGTACCTGCAAATCTTATTTAATATATAGTGTGAGAGTAACCAAGAGTGTGCATTTCTTTAAACTGATTTCAGAAACATCGCGGCACACAAATTGAAGGATATTAGACTCTTTCGCGGTGTCCCCCCGCGGGATCCTGATCTCACCTGGTGCTGAGGGGCCGGATGTGGATGGTGCTGAGCTCCTGCAAACCCTGTTGGTGCGTGTGCGTGTGCGTCAAAGGCTGCATGTGTGCTGGGCCACTGGCATTCGGTAAAGGGGTGTGGTGCTTCTTGCTCCGGCGGGTGCAGCAGGTGCCCGTCACGCCGTCCTGGCTGGAGAGGGAGGGGCTTCGAGATGGGTAATTCTGCAGCCCCGCCTCCAGGTAGCTCTGCTGGTAATACTGCTCATCCACAAACTCATGGTTCTGCAGACAAAGACAAAAGGGAACAAGACCGGCAAAGGGAAGAAAACACAGAGAGAGAGAGGGAGAGAGAGAGAGAGAGACAGTCATAAAAGAGAGGTGACATTTACAACATGTATATTTATGTCTATGTACTGTATATGACTTGATATAGTCTGTCATTTTCTGCTTCATAGCCTGGGTCAATAACTCCAGAGAACTTTATTATTTTTTATATAGGTGTGCGTGCCTGTGTGCGTGCCTGTGTGCGTGTGTGTGTGTGTGTGTGTGTGTACATGCACACATTGTAAACATGTTTTTAGTGTTTGGGAGCTTAGCTCCAGAATCAATTTCTCCATGGTCTCAGCTCCTCAGAGCAGCAATAACTTGTACGTTCAACAATGGATCACATGACTACTTGTATGCGATGATGAACCCAATCTATCCCCCAAATCCGGGCGTCCCATCGGCTCCACCGAGCTATTCCAGATTATTGTTTTTGGTCTGACGGACCTGCGGCCGAGTTGGTTCACTCTCACCTTTGCCAACAGCGCTGTTTTTGGCCACAACAGGCAGCTTTGTTCAGTGAAACCGCTCCGAACACACACACTGTACTGTACCTGCCCAATGTTAGACACATGCTGGGGAGTATAGAGGAGCATTTAGCAGCTAAAGACAGAAGATTCCCTCGTGTAAATTTCCAACTTTGCAAAAAAGGGTTCTTCATATCAACTTTAAAAGTGTCAGCGTCGGTTTTAGCTGCCCTGCAGAACTAAAGAACTACTGCAGGCTTCATTTACATTCACTCTCGACTTCTAGTGACCCCTTTAGCGCATGATAGATTCTTTCACTTGAGTTGTGCCATGCTGGAAAAGACAAGTGCGTCTGTATCACATCCACGGAATATAAGCGTGTGCCATGAGGGAAAATGCAGCAGTCTGGACATCACGCTACTGTGAGCTGCACTTGCCTATGGACATACAAATGCTGCAGATCTAGTGTATATGCATTATGCCTGTCTGTCTGTCAGTTACTTCCACCTAATGAGCTACAGCCTGAGAGGAATGCATGGACTTATCTGGGCTTTTATCCTGTTGTAAGATTAATATTTCAAAATCTGCACAACTGAAATTCTTTTGTGGAATATAAACATGTGTGTGTGTGTGTGTGTGTGTGTGTGTGTGCGTGCGTGCGCGGGAGAAAGAGTGTGTCAGTGTGTGACTCTGTGTGTGTGAGAGTATAGTATAGAGTGTGTTTACTCACAGTGGTTTTCTCCAGACAGTGCAGCAGGTGGTGGTGCTGGCTCTCTAATAGAGAAGTAGACTTGTTTAACCGCTGCTCCTCCTCAGAACTCTGTAACACACACATGCACACGCGCACACACACAGACACAAACACACAATGAGTGCTATGCTGCATTTTCTTGGAGGATGACACTAATCAGATGTGGGAGGTGAGCGGCCGGCAGCTGTCTCAGTACCTGATCTGAAAGGTTCATCTTGTACGGAAGTTGCTTCGGTCGGAGCGGAAGGAAACAAAAGAAGAACAGACAGGTATAATTTTTAACGGCGTTCATAGTGCAGCGTTGAGAACAGACAGCCGTCAGGACCGCCGTCAGACACAGGGAACATTACTATTCCTGCCCTGCACGTCTGCTAACATTAGTGGAGTCAGTGCATTGATCTGTGCTGGAAGGGAGACTTCTAGCACAACTCTGCCCCAATGGTTACATAGTATCTACAATTCATAGAAGAATTTCCACTGTGGCATTTTGCCTCCATCTCCGCTATCGCAAAGGCATGGCCAGAGGCAACTGTTAATGGCTTGTTTTCCATATTCCATATTTTTCTACGCTAAGGCCCGTTTACATGTTTATTTGTGTGCTAATCTGTGCGTGAACAAGTGGGTGATATTTCTATTTCTGTGGTGGTTGGGTTACGAAACTCAACTCTGGCGGGCAGTGTTGGGGTGAGTCAGAGAATGTGTGGCTTATGGACTGTTGTGGATCCTCTAAGAAAGTAAATAATAACTAAAACAACGTCTGATTGTTGATACTCTGCAGTTTATTTGGATGGATTCTTCGGTGCGTGTGTTTATTTTGTTTTATTAGTCCAATAAATCATTTTACTGCCAGACCTTGAGGAAGAGTTAAAGCTTGTAGAAAAGATTTCCTTTGTGCAGACAAAAGAGATTTTGTTCAAAGACATTAATCTTTATATAACAATTTAACACACTGTTATCTGCTTGATACACTCAACTTCCCAGTCAACATTTGGAACAGATGCCTTTAGATTATTAGAATATTTGCAGTAACAGGATTTCAAATTTAAGTAGTGTTTTTAGCAGAGATTATTCTGCATTATTGTCATAAATATTGTCCATACAAGCCTAAGCTTGAGCCTTCGAAGATGGGAGTCTGCTCGGTATGATTCAGAATGCCATTGTTGTTGCCGTCAGAAGTACAGTAATGTGTCACAGATACAGACTTTCAATGGGTTGCGTCAGTCTTTCCCAGCAGAATCCGTGGTTGAGCTGTTTATTAAAAAAATGAAAAGAAAAAAAAGCCAAGAAAATAACGCCCTGATCCTGAATGCCCCACAGCACCAATGAAAGGCAAGTGAATGCCATGTTTGGAGGATTTGTAGTAGCAATCTTCTGTTTGTCTAGCGGGCGGCTGGTGGAGGCTCTTTTTTTTTTGCAGAGAGGGTACGACACTGCTCACCTCTGTTCGTGCTGCTTATCCGCACCTATAGCACAGAAGTAAAACACAGGTGTTCAGGCTATTTCTGCCGTTCTCCATACATACGACTGTGTGCCCATACATCAGCAGTCTTTGTGGAGGCGGCTGTGGCTCACCACCCAGGTGGCCACCATACTGTGGCGAGTAGAAACAGCTTGATGGGCCGTGCGACAAATCACACTGTGCCGCTCTGCGTGGCGCTTTTAATGCTGTTAGTAAATAGCAGCCTCAAAATTATACTTATGTTCTCCAACAATTAACATTCAATTGAGCTGGTTTGTAGCTTCACACGTGAGCTTAGGAACTGTTTGCTGTTGACTTTGGGCATGAAGAGTCACTGCGAGATAGACACGGCTTCAACCGAATCTATTTTCTTACGCCCAAAACGACAAAAGAAATGTGATTAAATACACAGACTGTATTAAACAAAAAGAAAATGAAAGCAACATTTATCGGAGCAGACGAGCGCAGGGGACCGACTGCTCATGAATTTCAATGACCGTCTCTGCAAAGAAATGAAAAAGGTCTTGAGATGCCGATAATGTTTGCGCTTAATTACTTTTGAGCCGTGGCTGCACAATGTGGAAAAAGGGAAAATGTGTTAGCGATGAAAGATAATTGTGACTGTGGTAATCAATCAGTGCTAGGTATACCTGTACATCACCAACCCGGGAGCATGCTCAAAAAAACATGCACCACGCCACAAAGCAGTAATGTTCCCTAATTCACATTTAAGGATTTAGTTTAACTTTAATATTGGTATATAATATTAAATATGTGGTAGTTTATATGAAACACTATGCACTCTACAGTAAACAAAATAAAATAGAGAATATGGAATACCATTTACACTAGGTGTCATATTTAAAACTCCTGAGTCCTGACAGTTTCTTTTAGCACTTTTTTTGTCAAGAAATAAAAAATAAAAAAACTGAAAAAAGAAAATTCTAATGACGAAACTTTAACTGTAAACATTTGCTGTGCAGTGTTCGATTGCATTTGAGATACATGGGAACATTATCAGTGCAGTGCATTGTCTTTTCAGGTAATATCCATATGAATTGAATGCATCATTCAGCCATAGCTGAAGTATAAGGCCCAGTGCCATTTTGACAGAGAGAGAGAGAGAGAGGGAGAGCGATGGGGGAGGATGAAGCACTTGTTTTTATTTTTTTTTGCGCCATGTCAGCCCCGGGCCACCTCAGTGCTTGTGAACCACAGCGTTTTGGTGAAGCATGGAATATCCTTGAGTTGTGTTTACACATCCTACTACATCGCCTGAAGCCTGCTCCTCAGATGGGCAGCTGGGCTCTGGATGCTCGCATTAGAAAAAGCCGCCGCGTGGATGAGATCACAGCGAACTGCTCCGAATGGGATGCTGGGTGCATTCTCAGAAACTGATAATTAAAGCATGGACAAGCAAGGCCTGCATCCAATTACGTGGTTATGGCTCATTCTGAAATCCTCAGAACTATTTTCTTTCAAGAAGGCGCGGAGGTGCGGCCACTTTGTGCCGTCGGTTGAAGTTCTACAAATGTAAGTGTGCCACGTGTGCTGGGGGTAACGCTGTGGTGTCTGTGCGGTTCAGAGGCGTTTCTTACCGTGAGCTCCAGAACTTCGTTGAACAGGCCGTTGCGCTTGCTGTGGAGGAAGGCATTGGAGCTTCCTGTCTTGGCTATTCGTATCCTGGCCAAGCGGGCTTTCTGCAAAGAGCAAGAGACCACAGACAACACCTGTTAGTCAGTGCCTATACCATACTATATGTCAGGATGATTGAGTATCATCCCGACGCCTCCCACTGATTCCAGCTACAGCACTTTCCCATGCTTCATATTTTAGTTGTGATCTTATAGAGCAAATCAAACATGTGCTACTAAAGCATTCACTGTTATCTCTCGTAATACATTCACTCTGATCCCCTGTGATACTTATGAATGATTTATGGTGACTACACGATAGCACATTCATTGGGTTGAAAACCAGTTAGAGCGGCAGCGAGGAGTAGGACAGGTGTGAATTAAGCAGCTAAACGTTGTTCTGTATTTAAAACTTTGAATTCAATTCATCTGGGCGGGTTTTTTCCTGCTGCTGTGTTGGCGGTTTCGTTCTGCAAATTAGTTCAAGTGTCCCGGCCCACAATGCTCTGCATCTTCACCGCTGAGCCACTATGTAAGTGTCAGCTGAAGTGCAATCTTTCGTTATCAAACCTGTACAGCACGGTTAGTGCACAGACCAGTCTCTTTCTCCTCCCTCTCTTTCTCTCATGCTGTCAAATCTCTCCTGTGAGGCAGTCGGCAAAAGGGATGAAAAGGGGGAATACAAGGAAGAACAGTGCAATCTTTAAGCATCAGTAGCTTTGACGCAGAAGGATACTACTTTAACATTCTGTTTTTTTTTTTCTTTCTCTCCTTCGCTCTGCCAGAAGCGCACCATTGCTACTGAGCGTGCGCGGAAATGTGGGTGAGTGCACGTTTGTGTGCGAAAAAACCTGCGAGAAGATGTGGATCTAAATCAATCTGTCACCGTTACCAGAACAACTGTTTTTTTTACAGGATGGTGTAATCTGAGTCGCTTATTTCTCAAAAGGGCCTGCCATTTTTCTCAACAAAGTCAAGATCTGGGTGTCAGGCACGGCGCCGGCTACAAAGTGTGTGTACGTTTCTGTCGCCTCGCTTGCTGCATTTTTAAAAATAGAATGATGGATTCATTGACGGGAAATTGGTAGAATGATAATGTGAGCTGTGTAAATGATGAGCCGCCACAGAGCTCGTTTAGTAGGGGGCCCATGCACTGCTGGGGGGTTAATTGAGTGTGCGGATGTGTTTGCACATCTCCATGTGTGCTACAGCATGCACGCCTCGTCTCCATTGCTGGATTTCCATACATATACATATGAGCCACATCCAGTGCCAGCAGAAATACCTAGGCTCAGTAAGAGTATGCTAATGTATGGTAATTCAGGCTCATCCCCTGACTTGAGTTTCATTTACAACATGGTAATGTCTGTTGACCTGCAGGCTGCAGGTAGCTCATGCTGGGGATTCTGTACAGAGGGGCAGGGGGGGATGCACACATGAAGAGTGGCCAATCTACTGTAGCATCTATGGCACAAACCGGGCTTTGTTTCAAATTGTCCACTTCCCCTTCATCTTCTTGTCTCTCCCTCTCCTAAACCTCTCCTTGCCGTGCTTGATACCTTTCCCCAACTCTCTGTGCCCTGACACTCTAACACCTATGTATATTTGTGCTGGCACAGCAATCCCACAGGCCTCTGGGATAACCCCTCTTCGTGTTCTGACATTGTGCTCAGCCACTCTGGGGCCGCCACGCAAACAGGAGCGCATGACTGTGGCGGTGGTTGCCACGCAGCGTGGGGGTAATGGAGGGGATGTTAAGAACATGTCCTGCTAGATTGAATCTACTTCTGCAGGTCTCTGATAGATTCCAGGGGCCTTTGGGGACCCGGGCGCCGGTGTCTGAGGCCCATCTGTGTGCGCTTTCAGGCAGAGCCACCGCACGACAGATTGAGCCTGTATTGCTGCTGAAGCATCATTGAGGGCACGGACGAAACCATGGAAACAGGGCTTTCAGTAACACCTTCACAAATACCATAAGGAAAGTTACATGGCACCGACGCACAAAGGACATAGAGTGAAAATGGAAGTGTGCCATTATATTACAGCAAACAGAAAATTATCTGGAGCAACATTGGCGGACTTCTGCGTTCTCACATAGAGCCCCCCCAGGAATTTTCAGGAAATTGTCTGCACTTCAGTTCCTGTCTGAAAGCAGCTTTAGTCAGTTTGGCCGTCAGGCCCTGATTGCTTTATGCAAAAATTGTTTAAAATGAACTGATCTGATAGAGAACTTGCCGCTGTTAAGACAAATAAATGCAAAGACAGTGGGCAACATAATGAAACCAAAACATATAAACTATAAAATTATCACTAACA
Organism: Scophthalmus maximus; assembly: GCF_022379125.1. Classification (NCBI taxonomy): domain Eukaryota; kingdom Metazoa; phylum Chordata; class Actinopteri; order Pleuronectiformes; family Scophthalmidae; genus Scophthalmus; species Scophthalmus maximus. The sequence goes on from NC_061517.1 coordinate 10,434,778, forward strand.
CAGGTCATGTGATTTACAGAGAAAGATATGTACGCTTTCACAGTCAAAATGCAATTTATTTCAAAAATAATGTAACACCTGCCAGCCATCGGAGCGTGATGCTCAATATCACTGCTTGAAACGGTCCAGATGTTTTCAAAAATCACTACGGGCCAATAAACTGATGCAAACCTCCTTTTTCCCCTGTTTCCTTCTCTTCCTGCCATGGAGCCACAACTTAGGATCAATCACACTTTAAAGATTATAGCTATAGGATGCAAGCCAGCACAAGTGCCTCAATTTATCACTATGTGCTGCCAGCTGAGGGATCTGAACTGGCATATCCTCAAATGAAAAAAAAAAACAAAAAAAATATGAAACCCCCCCATGCTACATATCCACCTGGCTCCCGTGCCATAATTTACACAGGATTTCCAGGAAGTTTTGTAAGAAGTTCATTTTTAAGTAAAAGTTAAATGAATTCATAGCACCTTGTGAGTTACAGCTTTGCCAGACTGCCTGTATAGAATTTGGATGAGTGAAAAAGTGTAGCATTCCAAACTGTGAGAGCAAATTAGGTTCTACCTCAGGCCTGCCTTTGAACCATACGAGTGAAAGAGGAGAACATCTGATGAGAAAGCACCACACACGCAGGCACACACACACACACACACAAACACAGACACACACACACACACACACACACACACACACACACACACACACACACACACAAACACAGACACACACACACACACACACACACACACACACACACACACACACATCTGAAGAGTTGCTTTTATACATGCTGACATTTCTGCTGCGAGGAAATAAGTCAGTTACTTCCTCTGAGGTATGTTGCCTCATGATAACACACACAGACAAAGATAGAGGGTGAGGGTGAGAGAGAGAGAGAGAGAGAGAGAGAGAGAGAGAGAGAGAGAGAGAGAGGGACAGTGACACAAACAAGAGGAGAGCCTTAGAGAGTGAAGAGGAAAAAAGGAGGAGAGAACATTTTTGACTCTCTAAGAGAAACCCACATGGGCGTCTGTGAAGGCAGGAAACTCTGAACGAAAAAGGCAAAAATTGATTTGGAGAAAAATCAGGTCCTCTGACACCTCGGGCCCACAGATATCTGCCTCTGTAGCAAAGGCAGCTTAACCTCGGACTAACACCACTCAGATAAAATACCTTTGTTAAGCCTGGATTAGAGAGGAAGGTACAGATCTGCTCAGCAAGCTGCTGTGATGCCGGCATTTCGGATGTTTTCCTTTTCCCAAGAACAGCACAGCTCTTGAACCCCCCGCTGTGAAGTCTCCTGTCAACATTCCTCCGTCTCTCTGTCTGGTCTCTCTCTTTTTGCTACATGCGGGCGACTTTATTGATTGTCTAGACGGGGAAAACACTCTCAGCCAGCAGTCCTCCCCACCTTTTGCCCTCCACCTTCTCAGAGGAGGGCTAAAACAAATAGTGAGATGATTTAGAGCAAAGGGGGCAGCAGGGAGGATGGAAGAGAGCAAGGGGGACGTTTTCATTTTGTTTCTTCCATTTCAGCCGCGAGCCAGCGTGAATCATGAACCGCGACAGGCAGCAATTTTACTATTTGCTAAGTTTGAGGACAACAAGCGGTCCGACCAGAGCAAGATTTTCACGTCAAGGTGGGAAAAAAGACAAGGTAGTGATGTAGTATGGCGACTGAATCGAGGCAATAACAATAATGTGGAATAAACAATGAGAGCTATAGATTCTGCGGCTAGATTTATTATCTTCTGTTAATACGCACAAGTAAATCCACCCAGTACAGGTAACATCATTTATATTTTGCTGAATTATAGAAGACGCTTCTATCTGACGATGACAGTTTTAGCCTCTATGTGAGAACCAACAGGTTTGTGTAAATGGGAATGACACAGACGATGAATGATGTAGAGTTCCTGATCTGATGCCGCTGTTAGCGGGATGATGCCATTTTTCAAAACAAAAATCCCAATTGCAAAAGAATAAGTCTCTTTCATTATGTGACAACGCTACGATTTAGGTTTTGATAGGTCGTACCACACGCCTGGCGAAGCCATTTGCACCGCAAATCTCACTACTGTGCGACTGTGGCACAGGAGGGAGTGGGTTGTCCGGTAAGCGGAAGGTCGATTGTTCGTTCCTCTGCTCCTGCGGTCGGCGTGCCGGTGTCCTTGGGCAGGACACTGAACACTAAATAGCATCAATTATGTCTAATAGGAAAAAAGCACTGCTGTGTGAATGTGTGTGAATGTGTGAATGTGACTTGGAATATAACTGAAGTGTAATCCTAAATTACGAAATCAAATCTTCTCCGAGGGAATCAAAGTTAAAACCTTGCATCAAGCATAAATCTAGCTTTACAGACACTATAGGGAGGGAAAACAGGGAAACAGATCCAGCGGACCAACACTACAATGGGAAGTTCGGCTCATTTTAATCCCCCTCCCCTCTAATCCTTCACTATCAATTGCCCTTTGCGATACTCCATTTAAATCGTGCCCTCTTTGAGGCAAAATACTCTCATTAGACCTACACCTGAGGATATCATTGCCTTTAACCCAGTAAGCCCTGAGGAGCAACAAAAGAGTAAGCCCTGCAGACTGGACGCGTTGTGTCGGATCACCTCCTGAGATCATCACGTCCGGACTGTGTTCAATTCACTGGGAAACAAAAGTAGAGACATTAAAGGCTATAAAGAGGCAGATTAATCGGCGTTCATCATTGCCACACAGCAACTTGTGGCATCCTTGTGCGTGAGTCTTTGCCTTTGTGCAGTGAGCTTGATCAGGGGCCGTCTCTCTCCGGCACCAGCCAGATGGATGGCTAATTGTAATGGGAGCTCAGAACAGCAAACAATTAGACCTGAACGAAGATGGATGTGGATGGAGAGGGGGGGAAGAGACGACAGGAGGGAGTAATGCTATACACTTTCACTCCTTAATAATCCCCCCTCCCTTTCCTCCCGTCTGCTGTCCAGTCGTCGTTTAAGTACTGTGAAAGGCAATCTTGAATGGCTATCCGATTTTACTCTCAGTTAAACATAACCTTATTCCAAGAAATGGTTGGAAGAACAATGGATTTCCTGTGAAATATAACCACGGGCAGGTAATAAATGCTGAGCGCTTGATGTTTTGCCATGGTGGATGACTAGCGACACTTGCTAAATGGCCGGCTTAATGGCTGAGAAGGTCATGTTTCGTTCAGGTTATGGCGCATTAAAGAACAAAATATGTTATGTATAGGGTAGTAATGGGGAGCTGAAGACTGTGGCGGGCCTGAATAATGCTTGGGAGGGGCATTAAATAGTTGTCATTAGCAGATGAAGGGTGGGCCAAGCAACGGTAATGGCTCAATCATGCACCATCTGCACTGCGGTTACCATCTTTTATGGTGTGATGGACTGTTGTCTGCCAACCTGGAGTCAAAGAACAGTCCATTAATATGAGCCGAGTTGTTGATATGCTATTATTAGTTGCTGCAAATGTCAGTTAAATCTATTTGAGTTGTTACAAATTCCCACATTAAGCATGAAAAGAAACATGCATGCACCCAAAAGTTGGCAAAATATTTTCTGAACCAGAAATATCTGCCTCATAGTTGTGGAGAGGAAAAGCCAAAGTTCATGGCAATCATTTTTTTTTAATAGTTTTGGAGATATTTTATTCTGGACAAAAAACAATGGACTGACTTGACTGACTTAAGCCGCTTTCAGAGATGCACTGAGGTCCGGACATTTTCCTGAACTTTTCCGGAGGCGCTTGTATGTGAGAACCCAAATGTTCTCAGGAACTTTTTCCTGCCTGCCCCCGAGAAACATTTCTGGAAGACGTCAGGGTGAGCGCATGTCAGAAAACAGCGGGAGTGTATCGGCGTGTTCCGCCTGCTGCATGCTCCACCCAGACGCCACAAAGTGTTCTGCAAATGTTCCAACCGCTGCGTCTGACTCATTTGTGAATGGCAATCTCAAAGTTAAGGTCTGAAAACAGCTTGAGAGATGGAACCACATTGCCTTCTGTGGAATAAGGACGAGACGGAGAGGAAAGGCTGTTTTAGTTAACAGCCAGATGGGACGTGAAATCAAATATTTTCCACAGCATCTACCACTAGGGCCAGCACAATATGCAATTCAATACATACTAAGCACGCGAGCTTAAATGCTGAGCAACACCTAATCCTGTGGTCTAATTAAAAGACAACACAAAGATAGCATCTCCTAAATATCACATTTGCAAACCCACACTGTCGTCGTCATTATCCTCGCCACCCGGACCTTGATCCGCCCGTGGCTGTAACTCTCTCAAGGATCAAGGTATCCAGGTGGAATATTACTATAAAGGCAGCAATAAAGTGTTTGAGTCATGCTGTTATAAAACGGGAGAAAATCTATCCGCTGGATGTATGGGTGCCCGAGCAAATAGCTGACCTCACCGCAGGCGAACCCGGGGAGGCGTTCGGGGGCCTGAGGGAGTCATTTAGTGCCGGTTTAACGACGACGGCACTGCCATGCTACGCTGGCCAGCGAGCTGGTGCGTCTGGGGGTGTGCATGTCTGGTACCGAGCGGTGTGTGGGGGACGCTGCACCACGCAGCAATGTGGCACAGACTACGGTTCGGCCTAAGCTGACAGGAGGTGTGGTGGACGCACATATGCAGATTCAAGCACTCAAACAGATGCACATAAAAACACAAGCAGACGGACGGACAAACACCTTCCTTCCAGCTAGCACCTCATCTGGGTGATAGTTATTTTAGGAAAGAACACAGCATTAGGACACACATTGCCTCCAGCTGCCCCCCCCCCCCCCCTTTTTTTTTCTTCTACTCTCCCCTTGCCTCCTCTGTTCCCTCCCCCCTCCCGGTCTTCCTCGTCAACGCTCCCCTCCTCTCTCTTTTCTCTGTTCAAACCTGTTTTCAATATAGAGAATTTCCCCCAACTTTCCAGTGCTCTGTCTGGCCCCCAGCCCCAGCCCCCCCGCCTTGTGTCTCCTTCCCTCCCGACACACTTGGCTGTGTCACACCGGAGTCGTTTCTTGGCAGACAAGGTTACGGTTAGTTAAGACTGGGCGGCGGTCGGGCCACGGTCGAACTGTGGGGCTTTAAACAGATTTAAACTACAAACCGGAGAGCATGTGCAAAGATGGATGGCAGTAATCACAGAGAGGGGGAAGACGGGGAGGGGGAGAGGGACGTGGTTGGGAAAGGGCGGATGGAGACAGAGCAGTGGAGCTGAGGGGAGAGAAGAAGAAATAAGCAAGGCGAGCGAGGAAAAAGCCTCGCAGGGAGAGGTGTGAGCGAGAGAGAGAGAGAGCGAGCAACGGACGCCAAACAAAATACGTGCCAGTGTGTTCATGTCTGCCGTATCCGAACACTACGATCCATCTCAGGAGAGCAGAGACTGGCTCGCCCTCAAACTACGATTGCCACACCACAACACGAGTCTTCGGACGGTCGGATGCAGGGTTCGACAGTGCAAACATTCCAACAAACTTATCAAAAGTTCTGTTTCCATTCTTTTTTTCAACAAATAAAAAATTTGACAACAACATTAAAAACGATGGGGTCATTGCGCTGAATCAGTGTTGCTTGTAAAATGATGCCACTTGTCCATTTGTTCCAGTCCAGCAGTGGACAGCCGCCTGAGCTCAAAGCCAGCCACGCGACCTTGTGACATCTCTTGTGTCTAACCACCATGGTAGAAATGGACTGAGGAGATTGTTTGGGCAATAAAAACAGAGAGCTACTTTTTATAGAGGTGAACATTTCCCATACACAGGCTCGCATTGGGTGGCCTGGCCAGGTAGGTGAACTCACTCCTTTTCTACTAATACAATGTTTGACAAACCGGTCTGAGTTGCCGACCAGGCCGCCTAGCATCTACCGATAGCCTGCATGGGAGCGGTTTAGTGGAACATTGGTAAATTGTACCGACAAACCTGCTTGCGAGACGTTAGTGGACGTGTGAATTGTAGCTGCAGAAAACAACCTGGGTTTCGCTCTCCCCCTCTTAACGGCACGAATACTTTAATGCAAATCGGCCGCACGCCAGAACAACCACCACCCACGTGTAAACTCTCAAACTGTGGGAAATTGCAGAGGTGTTCATATTGTTTATACAGCAGTTTGAAGTATAAACACTTTGAACCAGTAATACTTGAAAAACTAGTGTACTTTTTGTATTCAGATAGATTAAACAATTTTGTTTGTAAATGACTCTCTGTATCCCTTTATTAAGGAGAACATTATTATTGATACATTTTCAATGTAAGTCCTTTATGCGCTCCTTGGGAAAAAAAGAAAGTGTTAAGCCCCGTAAAGGCTGAGCTATTTACCTGACGGAAGATTGGATTTTCATACCTTCCACAGATAAAACACAACTTTAGATAATCCATTTGTGCCTGTGTGTTTTTATTCTTACAAAAAAAAAATCTCCTTTCAAGACCAACAAAGAATCTTGACTGGAGTAAAGATAACAGTGAGGGTTCTGCAGTTAAAGAGATACTTTGGTTTGGAGGAATTTCAGATTTAACATGAATCAGAACGGTACGCTTGATGATCCAATTTGAAATTTGTGACTTGAACATTTAAAAAAAACAACAACTCCTTATCTGTTTCTTGAAGACTGTTTGGGTGTCGTCTGATCAGAATTGTTGCTAAATCCCGACTCACTCTAAATTGGTGAGAAAAGCATCTTCAACATTAGAAATCGCTCGAGAAATAAACAAAACTACTTTGCCTCTAGCAGAAAATTAATGTTCACGTTAAACCTCATTACACAAAGTGAGAAACTGAATGAGACAAATTATGCATAATTAACAAATTAATTCCTGAGTTATGGTTATGTTTTCTGAGGTCACAGTGACCGTGACCATTTGCACTGACATTTTTTTCAAGGCATCCCCGATATAGCGCCGGCGGTCCTGAGATATCATGTTCATGTGAATTGGGCGGACAGATGGACGGACGAACGTAGGTATATCCCTACGCACAACCTGAGAACATAATGCCCCCAGCCATGGCTGTCGCTGGTGCAGAGGCATAAATATCCAGTACCACTTTCTAATAATTTATTTCTGATTAATAACTCAATTGTAGATCAGTATGTTACACGTTATTACTACGAATGATTTTTGGGAAGCCAGATTTCTAAAAATCCCTTAGGCCTGGTGCTCTTCCTTTCCATTTGTTATGAAATGTTTGTGGGGTTAAACTTTCTAATGAACCTATAATCCTGCATATGGAACATTTTGCAGATTCTCCATAGGATTTTCTATAAGCAGTCCATTACTGCTTGAAGCTGATCTGTAAAGCTTTAGTTTGTGATTGACTGACAATTAAAAAAAGCACAAAACCCTTTCTACAGGATAATATCTTTTCCAAAAACCTTAACAGAATCTTGAACCTGTAAATGGGAAAGTGAGCTTGAATTTTACACAATGTCATAGTACAAATTGAATTAGTTCGGCCATCAATATCTAGAGCAGTTTAATGGGGAATTTTCTTACGTTCTGCCTCGTGATCCTATTTAAAATCGTGCATACAGCTACACTAGGCTATGATAGAAAATTGTACTTCAGGCTGCACACAGACGCAAATTTAAGCAAGGCATCATTTTTCTCTAACACTCAATGACTTATACAGTGCAAAGGGCAAATAGGAAGGTCAAGGATTGGGTATGCATGTCAAGAAACAAGGGCCATTAAAAGGTGATGGTACATATTGAATATGTATCAACCACCTCCTGTTAATGTGAATAATGTTAATGTGAATATGCATTATACACACATCTTAAGGAAGCTGTAAAGCCCTTGGAGTCAGAGCTCCCCTCTGGGCTGGAGGCCTGGAGGTCCGACCCTCGGGGGGCCCAGTTCAAGGTAAATAAAACTCTGTTCACCTGTACTTTCTGCGCCCGCCGCTTGTCTGCTCTCTGGTTCTGGTGATAGATGCGGCTAAAGTTGGACACGATGACGGGGACAGGCAGGGCGATAACCAGCACCCCACTCAGAGAGCAGATGGAACCAAAGATCTTCCCTGCAATCGTCTTAGGAACCATGTCTCCATACCTGCAAGAGGTGACACGAAGAAAGACGAGAATGAATTTAGCGAAACTGCTTCTGTAGCCACACACTGGAGAATCATCATGTCACACAGACATGAAGACACACACACACACACGTCCCCAAAACAACTTCCTGCCCATTCATTCTTCATGTAGCAGGCTTTCATCTTCCATCCACACCAGAGTAAAAGCTTGACCTGCGACATCTTTCCCGGCCCGAGAGCGCAAGACAGAGGCTAATACCAAAACCCGCTCTCGCCCTGAATGGAACAGTAAAGCCTCATTCGCTGAGAGTAGATGCTATTAACCTTTAGAAAGGAGAAAGAGGTGGATACGGCGAATGCCAGGCATATTTCCCAAAAGTCATTTAGCCCAATTCAATCTGAAATATTTGCAAGTCAAAAGCAATCCCATCTCGAGTTCAAAGACAGACAACGCAATTACAATAACAATATTACAAATCCTTTTTTCTTTTTTCCCCTTCAGGGATGAAGTCACACCGCAGGAATCAACGGTGGAAGAAAAAGACAAAAGACAGAGGAGAGGCAAGAAAAAATCAAAAGCTAAAAGAGCATGAATTAAGTTGGAAAAGCAACCTTTACTTCTAATGGTGTTCATTTCTTATTCATGAGTCAAAAGGAGCGGGCAATTTGTCCTGGTTGTCCAGCTAAACAAGAAGTTCTGCTGAATGTATTAGAACTGAATCAAAGTCTGACTGCAAATAAACCTGAAACAATAGCATTTAAGCTAACCGGCATTATACATCCCACTATTAAATCCAGAAATCTCAGTCTTTCTGCCCATGGATTTTCATCAACAACCGCCGACCGATCAACTTCAAACGTGTATGTCTGAGGATTTGGGAAGTGCAAAGAGAGAGAACGACAGATTTCTGGATTTGTTGGCAGGATTCTGCTGACAAAAATGACTTTAAGCAAATCAAATTTTGGATGTCAATGGAATGGTGCTATTTTTTTACTGAAATAACATATCAGATAAAATATTTCTTCCACAACAGACATACTGTGTATACACACAAAAAGGTACAACCATGCTCAGTCTTATCTCTGCGGGATTTGGTGCATTTTTTCACACTTTTCCATCGTTCATCATAAACATTGCAAGCCACTGTGTGTGACAGATGGAAGAGCAAATTGTCACGTGGATACTAACAAGACGAGGACAGAGCAGCATTTGGCATTGGCCCCTTGATGCATCCTGTAATGTATATCATAGGCCCCTATGGACTTGGCAGAGAGATCGAGTCAATCAACCTGTTACTGCTGCGAGGCACGCCGCACGCATATGCTCTCATACACATGCAGGCATGCACAGCAGTCGGCACACGTTGAGTTGCAAACGTACATCAGACATACCTAAATTCTTGCAAACAAAATTATTTATTTACTAAAATCTTCATAAATGTCAGTACTGCCGTATTAGTTCGGGTCCTGCATAAGCAGCATATTCCACAACGATGAAATGAGAATAAGGCTGTTTGTGTAGTGTTGAAATTAAACAACCAGAGGAGACCCTATCAATGCTTGAAATGTATTTCAAGCATAGGATCGTAGATATCCAGTAACATGTTGCTCGTCAAAGTCATTCAGTTTGACAGAGAGTAGCACTGATTGTTATTCAAGGACTTGGCACACGGCGCCCCAGAGGCTCCCCATAAAACGAGAAAATAATCTGCTTGAGAAGTTGACATGATAGTAGTTTCATAATCACATTAAACAGTTCTGTCACAGTCCGTTGGAAATGGTTAAAGCGCACAATTATAACGCCTTTACACACGCACACACACAAAAAAATCAATTCAGTTAATTTTGGAAAAGGGGGTTGAAACAAGAGTCATTAGTCATTAGTCACACATTTCGGCAAATACGATCCCAAAATGAGGCCATTTAACCGAAAGCCTCGATGAAAACAAAGGCACTGCCCACACACAGTGAGCCGCTGGTCCATGGCCATAACTGAGAGTATACTCACAGAGAACATTCATCGTCTCCTCCGAGAACTTTAATGGCCTTTCTACCCAAATTAGGACATAACAATTCTATCAGTGGCACAAAGGCCCTATCACTACAATACATTTCATCTCCTCCCCTCTTCAGAAAGATGTTTCCATTAGGAGGAACGAAAAAGCTATAATCATATTCATCCGCGAGCCTTCTTTAATGGGATCCTATCAGATTGCCAGATAGAGGCCCTTCTCTACTAATACTACAGTCAATTTGCCGCTCCCATTTAGTCAAGCTGGTCCGTCTCCGATGATACCATCTCTGAGCCATTATACATGGCACAGAGATAAAGCCGGGCTTGCACACATTAAAGAAAGAGAACGCTCCAATAAGTGGCGTACAGTTGTGCATGTGTGTGTGTGTGTGTGTGTGTGTGTGTGTGTGTGTGTGTGTGTGAGTGTGTGTGCGTGTGATAAGCGATGTTAGATGTAATTTCGCTCCCTCCTGCCTGGATTAATGCAGGAGCTGTATCTTGACTTTGCAAGACGACAGTGAAGGTGGCGAATGAGACGGAGGTAAATGTCTCAGAAAAGGAAGAAGATGGATAAGCAGAGACAGGAAGTGTACTGAAGGATGATCGGAGATATTTTCTCAGCAGATGCGGTGTATTTATGTTTTTTCCCCCCCGTCCATCAGTCCCCTGCCCTCCCCACTTGCTTCCACACTCAGAGACAACTATGAGATTGCAGTGTGTCCTTAAATATGAACAAATACAGGGCCCACGCGCAGAAACTACTGTATACACACACACACATGCACGCGCACACACACACACGCGCACACACACACAAACAGGTCATGTGGGCAGGTCAGTCCTCGGTCAGGGTTGTCACATCCCATCACGACAGGGCTGGGTCTCTGTGGGTTATATTAATAAAGTCCAGGAAATATAGATGGGAGGTTATTGAGTAGAACTGAGGACCCAGTGCTCTTGTGAGGGTATGTGATGGACGGGCTTATCAGAGATGGTGCGAAGGCTGACAGACACACATATTGGTGATGATACCAGCCAGGTCATGTCACGTCATGTCACGTCAGGAGAGCACAGCTCATCACCTTCAATCTCCTCTGATTAACCCAACCAGCATGCGGGTGAAATACGAGACAACAAGGATGGAAGTGGCCGTTGTCAAAGGGCAAGTGTGCACAAACACTGTTTATACAAGTGATACAAATATATGTTTTGGAAAAAAAATTGAAGGCATATCACCCTTTTTTCTAGTGGTGCATCCCTGAATGTTCTTGCTTGAGTGAGTACATGGTAGATGTGATTCTTACGCCGTTGATCGGCAGGACAGATTTTGTCAGTTTCCCCACTGGCCATTCATGTATCAAAATGTATTTATTAAAAACATTTTAATTACATCCAAGTCCCTTCAATGTCTGATTCCGCCGATGTGCAATCAGATAAATGTCTGGAGCTACCACTACACCCTCAACTTCTACGACGAGCTTGAGATAAACTGCTCTGAGCTGAAAAAATATTGATAGCTGCGATTTTATTTTCACTTTGTGGATCATAAACTGCCTTTATAAACTGCTTTTGTACAGCAAAATTGTAATGCCATATTCATTAATAGCCCATGTTCAGGAGAGGAAACTTCTATTAAAAAAGGGAAGGAGGGAGGGAGAGAGAGGCAGGACGGAGACATATGAAGAATTGAAGGTTGGGTCTCCATTTACAGACCGATCCCCACGGGATATCTCTGCAATTTTCCTCTGTTCCCTTACAATTCAGCTTAAGTGATTCCATTTGGACCACTTGCCAGCTGGCAGTGCACTGACCCACCAGAGGACCTAAATCACCTACCGGAGGCGGGTGTAAATTCAGTGTTCGTGAGTGGGTTTTTGTATCTACTGTATATGTGACATGCATGTGTAGTTTTCATGTGTGTCTACATCTATTTACGGCAAGAAATGAGAGAGAATTTATTTTCGGTCTATTTATACGTTGAATAAAGAAGCTCAAAGTGCTCACTGCATGGTACTCCTGAAGAAAATTAAGACAAACATGTAACAAATACAAAATATATGTTAAGAACCACCAGTAATTATTAAAGAGTAATGGAAATCATGAGAAATGATCATAACAATATTACAATCAGGCAAAGCAAAAGTAAACAGTAGAGACTTAATCACTGTACTTAAACAAAATCCAAAATGATGAGGAAGATTGAACTAATAATAACATAGCATATCTTAAAAACATTTTAAACCCAAATGACTGGTTGCTTAATCGATTAGATGATAAATATTATACTGTATCAAGAAAAAAGGCAGAGCATTCTCTGGATAAGGCTTCTCCAATGTGAGGCGTCTGCTTTTCTTTGCCATATATGTCTGAACACTGTCTAACTCTGGGTTTTGGTCTATTGGTCTGATAAAATAAGACAACGTTGAATCTTGGGCTCTGGAGAAAAAGCAAAACAAAACAGGATATGCACTTTTCAGACAAAATGTTAATTCCAAAAATAAGCATCTGATTTACTGATGATGAAAATTGTTATTTACTGTATTTGCAGTCATCATCAATGCCTAATATCGAGAGAACATGAGGTCTATGCAACAGTGCGAACAACTGTGTTTGAATAAGTTGTCACACTAGCACGAATAAGAATAAATATTAAGGGCGACGCAGACTGGTGGCCATATTACACACGTCAAAACACTCGCAGATACTGTTTTTCTGAGCAAACCGACACACACAGACGAGATCTTGATGTGTGTCAGTGAAGGTCAGTCGTCAGTCGAGATTTGGGCTCTGGCTATTTAACGAGTAATTTAACGATTAGCGAGCGACTGTCACAGCCGCAGCTGCCCTGTTGTCCAGTGCTAATGCACCTCAGTCCTCCAGGGGCTCATTTGTTAATTTTGAGCCATTCTGACTGGGAAGTATTTTTGGAGGTTTAATGAGAAAGCTTTCAGCACCATGGAGAGCTACTATAGCATCTATCAATTGCAAACGCGCACACACACACACACACACACACACACACACACACACACACACACACACACACACACACACACACACACACACACATACACACACACACACACAAACTCAGTAGTGTCTAGGGCTTGGTGATTAAATTAAACGCCAACATGTTTACTACATGTTATTATTTTATTATTTTTCATTCTGCAGATATAGCTGAACATGTAGCGGTTATTGCTACATGTTAAAAATTAATGGCTTTTAATACACAGCATTCAATGTTTAATGATGACCTGTTCATCCACGTTGTTTCAGTAACAAGTGGAAAAACAGAGGTGTGACTGATCGCGTGTGGAAATGTTTAATTATTTTTTAATTAAATTTGCTTGATATCATTAATTTGGAATGCTAACATGAAAAAATGCTACCACCAAAAAACAAAGAAAAAAATATTACATTGCTGCTCCAGACTCATCATGAAAAATTCAGTGTCAATGTATTGATTACGAATATAGAAAGTACTGCATGTTTAAAAATTCATATCCACAGCTGAGGTCAACGTTGAAAAAAGAATGAATAAATAAATAAACGTGTTACAACAGTGGCCATAAAAGAGTATGTCTCGTAAAAATATCCCTAAGTTGCAGCCGAGTTCCATTTTTTATTGGGAACCTGTCACAGGCCAATGAAGTTTAGCTCTTTTGGATTTAGCAGAGTGAAAGATTGTCTCTCCAGGCTTCCCACCCTTGAAGCATTCATCCATCTGTACTCTCATCTGACATTTCATGGCCACTCACTCAGATGGAAGAACCTCCGATGACACATTGCTCTTCAGGGATGGGACAACCATCTAAAATCGCCAGCACAAATGTCACCGCAGGAAAGCAGTAAGTAAGGAGGGGGAGGGACAACAGGTAGGCAGACGGATAGAGCAGAACAGGGAGAAGCAGGGCAAGGAAAACATAACACAAAGGGAACAGCGGAGAAGATATTCTGATAGTGTCAGTGCTGATGTGCAGACGGTTGGATATGTCTGGCTAAATATGCCTGAAATAAAAAGTCTTAATATGGATGAAATCAGATGCACTGGCGCTACAATAATCTCAGCTCTCCTGCAAGACTGCTTAACACAGACATGAACCCTGATTGTAATCTTCATTTGTGGAGCACAATTAAGACAACTTAACAAACTGCTTAACCAAGGAGGAGGTTGAGAAAGAAAGGAAGGTTCAATTGTAGTTATTCTGTCTGCGATAAGATCCAAACTTTGTGGTTGTTATGAAATGCCACATCACAGGAGGATTACGGATCCTGAGAGGAGTTATACTGAGTTCCTGCTGTTACCTTACCTGTTTACAATAAGAGTGTGTGCACCTGGACAAAGCGCAACATCACTAATAATTATTACAACGGATCTTACAACTTTACACATCTCGTGTAGGCGATAAGTGTTCGCTGCAGCCTTGTGATTCCTCTTGTGGAGAACACACCAAATAACCATCTGATCTGGATGGTAATGGAATTATTTGCATAAAAAACTCACCAGGTGACCGGTTCAATTCTATCCGAATAATTTGACAGAAATCCCATGTAATCGTCAGTGTTTTCTTTTCCTCATCCACACTCAAACAATATCCCAACTGGCAAAATGCAATTCCTGAGGCTAGATTCCTTTAAGACGGTATCCTATGTGGCCGGCATACAGGGCCATTTCCTGATTTACATTCATCAAAGGATGAAAAGGGGAAGGGAGAAAGAAAAACACACAGATAAGTTGATGAAATGAAGGTCATTACTCTCACACTGCACTGCACACAGAGGAAAAGGTCATTATCATCACTCACTTCCCGACCAATCGCACGGTGAATCACACTGAGGAATTGCCACCACTTCTCCATAACACACACACATTCAGGTTGCTACATTATGACTCGGACCAGGGACGCGCCGATCTGACTTTGTAGTCCTCGTGCGGCTACTGATACCCGGGGCTTAGGGGTTTTCAGCCGATACAGAGCACCAATCCAAAAGCAGTGTTTATCTAATAAGCTGAACGCCTCATTGCGTGGAAGAGACTGAGATGTTGAGCTAGCAAGCCTGAAATCTACTCCATGCTCCAAAAATGTAAAACTCTACTTAATAAATGGGCACTGTCGTCCCAATACGCGGCCCAGCAGTCCGAATCTGCATCGTACCAATATCGCAATAATCAAGTATCTGATCAGTGCATCCCTAGAATGGACTAGCTTTTACACTCTGCAGGTTGTAACATGCCAGACAGGGGCAATGCTCGTTCGTTTTCTTTCCCGTTCTGTTTGTTTTTTTATTCTCACGGTATTTTCTCTCCAGGTATTAAGCTGTTTCCAGCTGAGAAGCTCAGTCATGGCTGGTTACTGGTTCCTCCCCCTGACTGAGCTGGCCTATCATCATCCACCATCCAGTATAAAAGAGGCACACAAAAGGTGTGAGCTTTTAAATAACAGAAATTGTAGCGCCTAAAGGTTTGTGGTGGGAGGTTAGGATTCTAGGTAAATATGGGGTACCCTATACAAGACCACAGACAGATAACTTGATTTTGTTTGGCCAAATGGTTTGGTATTTAGTATTTAGCAGCTAAAGAGTCAGACAATTTCTTAAGTAGTTGGTAGAGACCAAAACAACCAGTGAATATTAGACTTTGTATCTGCTGGAACAAGTTTGCCATTGTTGTTTTTACAGCTTGTTTCTGATGCAGGGTTAGTTTTAAAATATAATTTTTGTTTAGACCTACCAACAGTTGGTAAAGTACTTGCTCGCCCAAAAGGAGCTCCATCCATTCATCACCCTATTGCTCAAATTTAACTTCTCATGTTCCATGAACTAACAGCAATGCACGGCAAACACAAGTTTGAGTATCTAAACATCTCCTGAGAAGCCTACATGTGGTCGCAGGGATGTTGTTTTCCAGAGGAGTCCCATCAAGCAGCGCGAGAACACTTATTTGCCAGGATGTCAGTGATTAATAGTCAGGGAAACTGTTAGAAGCTTTGCTCATTTGTGTGTGAGCACGTATGTGTGAAGTGAGAGTGTGTGCCTGTGTATGCATGTGCCCGTCTTTGTAATTAGCGATTACCAGACTGCTATCAACAGAACGCCTCAGTGAGTCCACTTCCAAGAGTAACCAGGAAGTGCAAACACAATTACCAGACGAGAAGGAGCATAAAAAACATTTAAATATGAATTACATATGAGATAGAAAAGTCGCAGAGGCTTGCACTTCTGACTGCCGGCATACTGCCTACTTCCCACAAAAAAATGCAGTACCATTCGGACATTTGTGCATTTCTCAATTCCCACTATTCATTTTTAATGTGCGAGAGGGTGGTTATGTACACACTCCTGTTAATAGGCATCTCTATACAAGAGCCGACATACTTTCGAGCCCTCGAGGGCTGATGTATGGATAAAGCCAGTAATGGCTGTTGGTAATTGAAATAGGAACCCATCTATCTCTGTTCGCTTGGGCACATAGAACAGTGTGTCAGTGAGGATGGAGGTTGGGGAGCTCGGGCACAGATACCTTCACATGTGGCTCAAGAACGACCAGCGTTTGGTTGAAACAGGAGTCTCTGGAGAAGTGACTGAATTCCGGGGATTGGTTTCTTTTTCTCGGACGCAGGACAACAACAAAATACAAAGTCAGGCACAAACAAGACACGAATTTCTCCTGGGAATTAAAGCTACAGGGCGGGTGAAGCAGCTACAACCTGCACAACTCCAGTGTTACATGTGTCCAATAGTGTGTGACATTGCAGTTTGAGGAGAGGGACGAGGAGAGAGCAAAAAGGAAGGTGACAGCAATTACAAAGTCTGGCACACGGTTGGAGCCCACATTTTTCATGTCAGAGAAGGAAAACTACTTTTTTCTAGTAACTGCTGAACTGTTTGACTAAAATTTGAATCCGTTCAATACGCTATTTATTACCAATTACCTACTTGCCCTACAATCCCATCACACTTGGATGTACTTCATATTAAATACTTAAATAGTAAAGGTCAACAGATGGTAACATGCCATAGTAAGTGAGAAAACAGTGTAAATTACTAACACGTCTGTTTGTTTTTTTCTCCTTACAGCTTCTACCTGACCCACGAGGCATGTAAACCATTTTTCAAAAATAAAATCTTTTTTTTATCAGCTCATTAACTTTTTCAATTCAACACATAATCAATTAGCCGCTATCAGTGGTGGAATATTAACAAACAAACAAAGTCCCTTTTTTTTTTTAACGCAGAACACACGGACAACAGAAAAGAAAAGAAAAGAAAGAAGAAGAAAAAAAAATCACCATGCAGCATCCAGGTCGAACCCGGATGGACTGGTTGAAATTCTGTAATCTAATCTATGTCTTTTACATGTGTTTGTTTAGCACACGGTCCCAGTTCACTCCAGCCCATCCGTGTCCTCCCTGTGCTTGACCCCTGCTGGAACTAATGTTCAAGGATGAAAAGAAGAGAGGCTGTGCGGAGAGATAAGGCTGGATCTGAGAGGAGTGAGAATGAGAAAGGTCAGAGCCCAGGAGTCCGGGGGTCATCTACTCTCTGCAGTGAGCTCACAGCCACAGCGGCGAAGTACCGACCGGGCTGGTCCCTGTGCAGATTTCACACAGGGATCCAAGTGAAGCAGAAAACGGAAAAGAAAAAGAAAAAAGAGACACATTAAAGGAAGGGAAAGGATGTGGAAAAGGAGGCTGTATAGCGAGGAGGAAAGCTGCTGTGGGTGTCCATGGTGACCCCAGCAGAGACAAACGCCGAATGAGACACGGGGGAGGAATAAATTGATAGGAAAAGGGGGAGAAAGAATAGTAAAGCACATCTCAGGACTCTGCCTCACATCCAGGTCAGAGTGATTGTATTTGTCTGACTTTGCCGGAGCAATTTCCTCCTGTCGTAGACTTGAGACCTGTGTGTGTGTTTGTTTTGTCTATGTTTGTGTTTCGGGGATGTCTTTCCTAGGCTACATCCATACGATGACATTTTCGGTTTTAAAATGGCGTTTTTTTTAAAAAACTGAAACGCTCTCCGTCCACACAAGCCTCTTAGCTCCGTATCAGTGGTAACCCCCGTCCATATGAACACGCTTGAAAACTCTGAAACTCTGGAGTTTGTAAAAAACCCACATGTATGTGTTTGTGAACATGCAGTACCATACCAGTACATAAACAGTAGTTTCTTTTCCCGTGTATTTGTGTTTTTTTTATTTCTTCTCCTGCATATAACTGTATAAAAAACCATTACACTCAGAGATGACACATTCACTCCTTCCTTCATTCCCTGGTTCAGCTCTCTGCCGGCAAGCGGCTGCCAGATTTTCACAGCCCAATCCGATGTCAGGGTGTCAATAAGTAGCCGAATGTGCCAACAAACTCAATATAAAAAAAAACATTCTCGGAGGCCCCTAATGGTGCAGCGTGTCTAGAATGATTGCCTTGACTAAAGTATTGAACTATTGAACTTTTCCCCCCAAAAGGAAATGTAAATTAATTAAGCTCCGGACCACTGGTCGTGGCTGCGCTCCCATGTGAGTCCTCAGGTGAAGACATTTTCCAAGTAACACGTCCTGCAGCTCCTGGAGTCGGCTGATTAAATTGTTGCCTCATCCAATCAATTAAAACAGATCCATAAAAATTAAAAAAAAAACTACCGTAGTGTGAGAGGAAGGGAAATGAGTAAGTTGTGCACATGGAGTTCACCGTGTGTCTTCGTCCCAGTTTCAGTAAAATCATCTTTTAGCTTTTTACTTTAGTGTTTCTCCCAAAATCCCAGAGCCCCCTCATCCATGCTTTGTTTTTACACCAAAGTCGACTCTCGCTGGCAGTTCTCTGACGTTGCCTGTTGTCGCGGGGGCCCCGTGAGTGCTGCATCACTGAGCAGCATACGGATTGTACATGTCAATGCAGTTACATTAACATCAGCAACAGGTTACATTAGAGCAGGGCTGCATTACCCATTAGTAGAAGAAAAACACATTTGCGGCAGCAGGGCCAGCACGGTACGCGTTGAGGGCTGATCTAGCTCTTCAGGGGTGAACTCTCAGCCCGTTTGGTTGGAGCTTTATTCCTACTCAACTAGGAATCTGAGAGCGACTGCTTCAGAGGCGCGTTTCTTTGCTCTTTTTTTGTGATGCGCACCTTCACGACTACACACTAGGGAGTTAAAACATAGTTAAAATATATTTCTCTTCACACGGCAGAAGAATGTCCAACACGGGTCGATTTCACTCCATCACTGAAAGTGGATTCAGGGGAGAGCAGGAGTTGATACACGCAATTTGCTGCTCATCTCCCCTTGAATCAAAGGGATGTCTCTATCAGATTGTTTATCTGCAGCCAGGAATATTGGCGCGCCACCGTCCCAGCTTATCAGACACTGTTTTACGCTGCCTGACTTATTGACTGTGAACATGGCTTACGTGGTTCTTCTCATCAGTGTCCGGCACAATGGCAACATCGACTGTACAGATCTATGACCAAGTCTGATGGAGAGGCGGTCAATAGGGCTAACTAGAGCTGGCCGGTGCCTCTAAATCCGCTTTAGGCTGGTCAATGGGCCGTCCAGTCACGGCGCCGAAGATAACAGCATGTCATCTCAAATTGACGTTTCTGAAGTTAACAGGGGGAAACTGGAACTAGTGACTGCTGGCTTTTATGCTTTTCCTAATTTGCATGCCATAAATATAAAGCTACAATGTCGAACGTCCATATTAGATAATGAGCTAAGCATATGTAGAAGTAGTCCCTGTGAGACAAGCGGTCTGAACACGGGGGACCACACTTTCAATCCCAACATTAAGTGTACGGCATGTTTATGCATGTGCTTATTTATACACTTTTGCATACACATTGGGTAGCTCCGACTGTCTCTTTGCCATGATAGCTAACCGTTAAGAAACTCGCAGGTTCTATGTGAAGGAGATGGGGTGGCCACTGGCTAGTGGCTACCGTACTCTGAACTCGGAACAGTCTGACTGAGCAGTATTACAGGGATTTAATGTAATCCATCATACAAATGAACAACAGTGCAGGTTTCATTTGATCATCAGCAAATAACATCTTCATAGATATTTTAGACCTTAGAATTGTTACATTTCAGTCAGCATTTTAGCTGGGACATACTGTATGTTTGAATCCAAATCCACTATACACCCATCACACAATGATCAAGTGATGGGCATAATATTTACTAAACAGAGACGTCCTTCTGTAATCTATGCTGCTTTGTCTGTTTATGTTGTCCACTCTCATATTCCAGTGTGTATGGATTTGAGAAGTTGGCATTTACAATCGGTTATGTTCTCTCCTAGTTACTAGTTAGTTGTTCAGTTTGCTTTCAGAACCTCCACACCGGTAAGAGGGTGAGGCGGTGCTCACATGCGCAGGGTGCAATGTCCGTCAGAGGCTTCTGGAAATTTCAGCAAGCTGAAGAGAGTGGGCTTTTAAGGAGGCCTCTTAAGGAGGCCTGAGCTAATATTGCCCGTTTCAGTGAGACGCTCAAATGAGGGGCTGCGTAACAGGCAGTTGGAGCTAAAGAAGGACTTTATTTTTGCACTGTGAATCATACAAAGCCTCTCTAGTTGTGTCCCAGAATAAAAATTTAGAGCTGGAAATGACCGTAATAGGTCTTTTTCAACCATGGGCTGCCAGTTGGTATGGATCAGTGTTTGTGGATGAAGGTAGGGGCAGCTGTCTGGATGTGTGCGTTAGTGAAGAAAAGTAGGCTGCACAAGAAACTAGGGCATCATTGAGACTCAAGAGAGGTGTCTCCAGCCCAGCCTCCTGTCCTATTTCACTGCCTGGCGAGACTGGCGTGTGTGTGTGTGTGTGTGTGTGTGTGTGTGTGTGTGTGTGTGTGTGTGTGTGTGTGTGTGTGATTCAAAAGAGGGAGCACCCTGGGCAGTCTAGGGAAAGCTTCCGGCACTGGAGGCAGAGAGATAACAGGTGAGCTCCAGGGAGGCTACCTGTGGGAGAGAGGAGGCCCAGTGACAGGCCTCTTTGCTGGGGTGGAATGGATGTGCAGAAGCCCCCAGGGCACAGACCAAATGTCAGACAGTCCGTGCACAAACTGGAAAACTGCTCTGAGCTTTACGGGAATTTTTTGTCACCTATTCACGCACGCACGCGCGCATACGTTTTTGTGTTTGTGTACATGTGTACACTCTGACTCACAACAGGAGCGAGGTCTGAACAAGGCCGCGCAGACAGGTGGGGGAAGTGTGCATGTAGGTGTTTTTGTTTGGCTGTGTGGGTGCAAGAAATAAGCTGTCGAGTGTCACCGTAAATATATGCCGCACAGTTTCACAAGTATGCACTGTACAGCGCAGTAGATACACCCACACTCATGCATAAACTCACCCACACACCATGCACACACACACACATACACACACACAAATATGCACCCACACACATGCAATGCTTACTGTACTATGACAGACATTATTTATCCACTAGGCTCTGTTCTCCACTCCTCCGGAGCTTCCAGCACATCACTAATTCATCCCTGGCATTTCTCCCTTGCTAAATAAGGGCAGCCTTTGAACTGTCATGCTGGCCCTTTAGTGCGAGGCCAAGTTACATCTCAGCTTCCCCCCTGTAAGCCTATATCCAGGCAGGGGTTCATCCCACACTGCAACTCTAGCCCTCAATGACAGGCCCGTGTTATCAAATCAGAATGGAGATGTAGGTTAATGTGCGAATCTTGCACACCTATTTGATCCTTGACCGCGCCACTCTCACAAGCGCCGTCAGACGGCACGCAGTCAGGTGGGTGTGGGTGGAGTGTCGGGTTGCCAGGTTCGGTTTTTGATGCGCGAATTAGCTGGTCATGTAACATGACATGTAATGAGGGCTGGGTTTGAGTTACAGCGTCTGTGTAGCAACAAACTGTGTACACGGCGCACTGGAGACTTAACTAAAACTGTTTCAGAAGAGGGACCACAATAATACCTGTCGAGATTTAATTCTACATTTATGCCCTAAAAATTGAGCTGTTGATTTGTTGCCTGTCAAAACAGTGACCAAGCCATCTGGTGAGGTCTTCTGATGTATTGTGGCACAGAGAGGATTTTTGAGCTGACCTACTCTTACATCTCACGTATCGATTCTGTCTGATTGAGTCTCCACTGATCTGGGAGAGAGAGAGGGGAAAGAGCAGAGGGTGGATGGAAGTGCAGAAAAGAGGGCATGCTACAGGGAGTCACTATAAAACTTTAATTTCAGAGGGGTCAGTTTTTCCTCAAGGTCAAGCGTATAAATAACCTTCAAAGGAAGTGTGGCCAGGGGGGAAAAAAGTGCCTCTCTGGGACTGCTGGGGATTAATCCATAGAGGAGAAAAAAAGCGACATATTCCATATTGAGAGTATAGGCCAATATGAAAAGGAGCGGGTTGTTAACATGCACTATAAGCCAATTAGTAACCATGGCGATGAATGAAGGAGGAAGGAAACATTCCGTCTTTGACACAAATAAGCTTTCACATGAGGGCTTTTGCAGCGCATTATACCTTACTCACACATTATGTACATATGAAAGACATGTGCAAGCAGGCAATTGTAAGCATGAAAACATACACATGAGCATCGCGCACACAAACATACATTAAACATACACAGCCTGAAGGATGACTTAAAGCCTCCGTGATGCAATGGGATCAGCTGAGAAGGATGGAAGAACGGGGAATCCAGGCATCACAAATCATCTCCATCACACATCAGTGCTAATGCCACTGATACTAATCCATCAAACAGCCATCTCTAATGCCGCAGATGGCCATATCTATCAGGTTGGGCTGCACGCAACCCCCCTTCCCCCTGACTTGCCTTCACACGTGTGCAAACCCGCTCTCACAAATGCGCCTCAAAAATAAGCAGTAATGAGACGTGCAAAAGAAAATCATCACAAAGATACAGGCGTTAAAACATTTTTATCTGTGAGGATTAAAAAAGAAAAGAAAAAAAAGCCATAAACACTCACCGTCAAGGCTCTCATAAATATTAGAACAGTTTACAAACTACCAGGGAAGACAATTTTTTTTACCCAAAAGTTAGTGTCAGTGCAGAATATTTGTCAGTTACCAAATAAACAGCGTTTATCTCCCCGCTAAGCTTTGATAGATTACTTGTTTAGTCTTTTGATCTCTCGATTCCCTCTTAATTGGCTCCATGTCCACTTAAAGGGATTGCATTAGCTTCATCCACCCTCCGTGGGCCGGAGAGCTGCTCCCTCACCCTTCCTTTAAGATGCAAATCTGTATTAAACTCTTCCTTTTTTGGCTGGGATTCCTGTGTGGCTCCTGCCCCCCCCCCCCCCCCCCCCCCCCCCCCCACCCCCCCCCCCCACACACACACACACACACACACACACACAGACACATACACACATCACTGTAACTTGCGCGTCTGCGATCCTTACTGTTTTTTCCAAATCTAGACTAAGTGAAGACAATATCAGCCAGGCTGTGGCAGTTGATAAATTAAAAAAAGTGCCATTTCTTTGGATGCGTTGCTTAGCTACAGTGTATGCCCTGCTCCGTTTCCCAATCGAAAAAAATGGCAGGGGTCGGACTGACATATTTGCACACATGCTCTTACACCTGCAGTTAATGTGCAGGAATAACAGACCCTGGTAGAGACATGTGTACAGACACACACAGAGCTTCTTTTCATTTTTCTTCATCCACACCTCTCTTGTATTCTCTCACGCCGGCTCAAGTCCTCCCAGAAGACTTTACATCTCTTAGCCCACCTGTATCTGAAGCACGTGCAGATTGCCCGACAGCCGGTGGGCCTGGTCGTCTTTCCTGCTCGTTCTGCTCTCTGCCCCCTCCAGCTGGTTGTTTTCGTCTTCTGCTACCCTTGTTGCCATTTGTGCACCCAGGCAGCTTGTTTGCCAGCCAGTCGCTGCCCTCTCCCCAGCCCACTCTCCCCTTGACCATCTTGAAATGCGCACATCTCCTTGCCTTTAATCTCACATCCATCACCAGTGTGCAGATAGGTCGCTTGAGTTCAGCAAAAGCAACCGAGGAGGTGATGGAGGATGCAGGTAATGTGTGCATACGGATGGAGCCTGCAAATTTAAGTGAGGCAAGGAAGCTGCTGTTTAGGCCCTCAATGGAAAAAAAATAACATTATTCGGAAAGAGCTCTAGTCAGTGAAGATAGCAACACTCACAACAGGAGCAAAATGCCCTCAACCTTTGATTCATAAATCACCCATTTTTACTTACTGTACACCCTCCTGTATTCCTCTCCGCAATAAGGGAAAGAGTCCCTTTCATCACCATTAATAATATTGAGAGTGGGAGAATAATGGTATTTTAGTGTCATTAATGACTGCAGCAGGCCTGGTGGCAGAGAAAAATGCACAAACAAAAATTCCAAGTATTTCGTGAATTCACACCGCAGGCCTGCGCGCTCATGCATGCACACACACACACACACACACACACACACACACACACACACACACACACACACAAACACGCACACTACAGTTGGAGTTGCACAGCTTGACATTCCTTCCACTGAGCTATGTATGTTGAGGCCAATCGTTCTGTCAAAACATTTCAACACTCCTGGGGAAAGAATATACAAAAGCAAGAACTGACTAACTGAACACATACACACACACACACACACACACACACACACACACACACACACACACACACACACACACACACACACACACAAACACACAGATATACACTTCCAGCTACATAAGAAAAAACCCTGATCCACATCTCTGTTGTCTGCCTCTGGAAACATGTCTGTCTGAGGACAAAAAACTATAAGAGGGTGAAAAACACACACCGCTGTGCGTTTGTGTCTCTACTCGGAGTCGGAGAGAACAGAGTGCATCAGGGCTCCACTGAGGTGCTGCATATAAACTCTTTACTGAGAGCTCTACTCTGTACTGTGCTCCGTCTGTGTTCAATGTTTTCCTGGCAGCCATTGCTATGGGCCATCTTTACGAGAGAAGCTCCAACGAGAGTTTATTTCAGCTATACCCTAAAGGGACCCTGATCACATAAATGATTTCTCACACTCCACTTACTGAATGTTCTGCTAACTCATTGGTGACAGCGGACAGCGAAAATATTAATTTAAAAATACTTATTTTACAGCAACCTCTGCAAGCAAAAAAGTTTGAGTTGGCAGTCAAAGCCACTTCCTGAACACAACTATATTAGAGTATTTCTACTGATGAACGACCACTCGGTAGAGATTTTCACTGGGAAACCTGACAAAGTTTGTGAAATGCCCCATCATAGCAGCGGCAACAATTCCCTGCAGTATTTGTGATGATGTGCAGTGCAACGTATTAATTTGTGTCCCCTGCTTCCAAACAAGTAACCAACCGGGTTATGGAAAATGTGCAGACGGACACTCTCCTTCTCCTTGGTAAACATTTGGAGCTGAGCTGAAAGCTTTTCCATTTCAGAGATCGTGCGTGTGCAGGAGAACAGCGTCAACATGGGAGTGTGTAACTGTGCATGGCAAGTATCCCATTGCCATATTAGCCTGTCCCATCATTTGTGTGCGTGCATGCAAGCGTGCGCGGGTGTGTGTGTGAGCCTGGAGCACAGATATAGCCTCCAGCCAAACGCTCAAGTTAAGTCATCCTCTTTGCGCATGGCTTGGGACAGTTAGCATCCACATATGCAGAACACAAGAAGGTAAACGCTTTCTCTCACATCCAGTCTGTGTAGGAGGCTTCATAACAACACTGATATTTTACTACACATCCAAATTATTTTTACCTAGATGGTGAAACATGCCAACGGAAAGACAAGAGGCTCACGGCCGTTTTGCTCTGGAGTCAAACCGTGTGCACTGACCTTCACAAGGGCCCAAATCCGATGTTTACGCCTCATGCTATTCAAAACATTAACCTTTGTCTTGACCTTGGCAGACGTCTCTTCTGTCCTTCAGCCAATAGACAAGGAGTACAACAGTCAACCTAACCCCCCTGTGCTTGTAACCTGATGACCATGTCTGCCTGAGAGGGATTTTTTTCTGAAAGGTAAAAACTCCATACATATAATCAAAATCTGCCAATCAGATGTAAGGGCGGGCGGGCGCACACACACACACACACACACACACACACACACACACACACACACACACACACACACACACACACACACACACACACACACACACACACACACACACACACACACACACACACACACACACACACACACACACACACACACACACACACACACACACACACACACACACACAAAAAAATCTGCATTGGACCAACCATAGGCTGTGTGGATAATGCTCCACTGTTTAGTTCCACACAATTACATTCACAATAACCCAGAGCCCCTCAGGTCCCGCGCAGCCAAAAGCTGTGTTCCCATTGCACGACGCACGAGCCCAGTTCCAAAACAGCCATAATTGGCTAAAATGTAATTAACTTGCTGACACCATTTAGATTTGGTTTAAAGTGGTGCAAACTCACCCGTCTCAGAGCGGTGCGTGCCGGGGGGATTCGGGCCAGCTGTCGAGACGCGTCATGACGGAGAAAGAGAGCGGGAGTCCAGATGGTGACGACACTAGTGAGACACACCAGACCTTTCTGTCCTCTTTCCTTACTGCTAGAGAAGGGACCTTGGACTTTCACACTCTGACAAACAGAATTAATTGGGGCAAAAATGCAGTGCCCCTAGGGCTCAAACGACTCCTGGCTCGTTTAATCTGTTCTGCCTTCAACCTGTATCCCCCCTCTGGCATGGCTTTAGGCAATGACTGACTTGGGGCTGCGGTGGCCAAACCCTCCTGAGCGGAGCCTTTTGTAGGATGAGAAGACATATTGACTAGAGAATTATTCTTCACTCTCACAGGGCTTTTTAAGAAAGCTGATTTATGTTTCTATCTCCGAGGAGAGATGGCAGAAAATAAGATGACTTGTGGGTTGTGGGAAAAAGAAGAGATTCAGTGGGGAGAAAGAAATGGGGCAGAAGTCTGCAGCAATATACTCCAGCAGAAACATTAGAATGAATTCGTGTGCACTTCCCTCTGCAGTTCTCTCTCTGTCTTGATTACTGTATAATCAAGACAGAGAGGGGAATTGCAGAGGGAATTGGAGTAAGGACAAAAAGTGCGGGAGGGAAAAAAAATACAGAAAGTTCTACGCATATGCAAAAGAAAAAAAAGACAAAACAAAGTGACACAGCAAGACTTGCAACGTAGCAAGTAAAGGAGCAGTTACGCAGCAAGAAGGCCGTAAAAGACGGAGCTAAATTCAGCATGCAGGGTGAGCTGCAGTGAGCCAGAGAGTGTGTGTTTAAACAAGTGTTGTGACTCCTACGCGGCCCACGCTGCATATCGAACTGCATCAGTATACCATGAAACAGGTCTAGCGGGTCATCGGCAGTAACAGCAGCTGAGAATAGCCTTGTAAGGCTTTGCCGACTGTCAGCCTGCTTGCTTGGACTCCGGAGCAGCAGGCGCTGGTCGGCCGCAGAGCTACAGTGGGGTGTTTTAATGTGGCGCTCAGGGGGCTTGAGGGAGGTGTGGGTCGGGTGCATGTGGGCCTGTGGCAGAGTGAGCGCAAACAGACAAAGAAATTAAGGAGGAGGAAACACATGCGACATCAAGAGGAGACTCGAGTGCAGCAGAACGCAAACTCGCCGAACAACGGCTGCAAAGTATCGCGACGTAATTTGTCTCTGTTTGCATGGAAGAAAAATGCTTCATAGAGACATCTTCATAACCTAGAAAGTATTACGGTTGTGGTTTACTGGCTTTTGAATAGAACGTGGGGAATAAAGCATGTGATCGTGCCAAGACGAGAGACGCCTCTAAAAATAGCGCAATCTTCTGCGATTTCTATTTGAACATGGTGGTGAGCGGTGAATGTGTGGGAGCAGGAACATGCATCTTAATGAGTATGACATCACCTGTGAGACAACAGCAAGAAGAAGGAAGCCCCATGGGCACACATTTGCACACGGCACATGAGCAAACGAATGCATACATGGTGTCTGATGTGATCATTAATTGGTTTAGATGACTGTAGCAGCACCTTAGTGTCACATTTTTACATATATCTATTGACTGCAAGTCCCATTAACACACATTCATACAGCACTTCTACACATAGTGCTTCTCTATCACTCTCACATCCCATTCACACACTGACCGCACAGCCACCGGGGGGGAATTTGGGGCCCAGAGTCTTGCCCAACGGCACTTTGACATACGAACTGCGGTGCGGTGGATGGAGCACTGACCTTCCGATTACAGTGAGCGACCCACTCCACCACATTAGCCACAGCCACCTCTAACGCGCCAACTCCGGGCAATCATAACACAGTAATTAAAATGCAAATGGGAAATCAGTTTAGACTAGAAACAGTGTTTGAGGGGGAGATACTGGTTCAAAAAATTAAGCATCGACAAAATAACTTTCCAACAAGCTTTGCAAATTAAACAGCTTTGAGCCTTTCTTACATATCGCAAATAGTAATTACAATACTATTACTTGTAAATATGCGTTCTCATTCTGTATTTGTACAATACTGTCATTTACAAACACAACTCAGATGATAAACATTCCATGAGCAGCACCATTTGGAAGTAGTCCAGTCACGTTTGAATAAGCCAAGATGGAACTTTTCCATAACAGAGACATGCTGTGCGCGCGCACGTGTGTGTGTCTGTGTGTGTGTGTGTGTGTGTGTGTGTGTGCGAGAGCCAGATTCCACTTCTTCAGGGAGGGACTACAGAGAGAGAAAAACCATGACAGCCCAGAGAAGTTAGGGGCGAAAGCTCTGGGGCCACGCAGGGAATGAGATAAGAGGTGAACTTCAGGGATTCTACCTGCTGAGACCTTTTCTTGTGTTCGGAAGTTCCAGTGCTGAAGCCCCCTGTGGGGGTGGCTGTGTTCCCAGGAGGTCTGCCGCCTGGAGCAACATTGTGTTTCACAACCACCTGTGGCCACACGCTGCACCTGGCAGCCTCAAGACAGCTCGGAAATGAGACGCCCGCAACATCGCTGCCGCGCTGGCGTCACGCACTCCTCCGGCTCTCGCTCCCTTTGAATTCATTATCACCCGAGCAACTGTGTAACTCCCCCCCCCCCCCCCCCCCCCCCGTCTCCTGTCTCACGACCCAACTTCTATACCCAGACCCCATATTCATAGAGCAAAGTCATGCTTTCAAATTCATGCGTGGTATCTGAAATGAGCCCTGACTGAGAGGAACGCGGTGCCTGCGAGTGGCCTTTGAAGTGGGAACAAAGAGAATTCCTGCCCTTCACTGACGCTTCTCTCTCTTTCTCCTCTCTTTCAATCTTTCTTTTTCACTCCCCCTTTTTTTCTCTCCCTAAATAGAACACCTGTAATCACCTATTCATTTTTAACTCGCCTCCCCGCTCAAAGCACTGCATAGCTCTTCACCCTGCTCTCCCCTCGGAACAGGGAGGGTTAAGACTGTATATTCTCTATACCTCTCCTTAGGCACTCTGTCTAAAGAGGGAAGGATGATTCCAGTTGACAGCAAGGTCAAACCTGCCGTCTGTATTACAAATTTGATTGTACAGATGCAAGGCAGCATCTTGAAAACACACACGCAGTAATACAAACAGGTGCATGGATTAGGCCCACGCACAGTCTTGCAGACGCACGGCGCTCGCGCCAGGAGAGGCACAAACACACTGACCTCTTTTCAAGCCCGTGGAGTCACACCTCTGTGCTGGGAGCTATTTTCAGCCTCTCTGTCCTCAGACAGTTAACTCATAATGGCCTAACATCTCAAAGTGTCTGGCCTCTCGTGGGACATTTTCAGTGTGGGATTCCATCTCAGGATACACACACATTCATGTGTAAACACACGCTTACACACACACACACACTGTACGTACTGTGCACCAAATGCGACACATAACATTAGTTTCTTGCTGCATGACTATGCGGTATATGCAACGCAGAGGGAACATGTGTACACGCATGTGCGCTTCTTCAAGAATACATTAAATGGCGAAACATATGCAGACACAAAGTACTCGTAAATGCAAACATATGTGATTGTTAGACATCTGATTCCAGGTGTACGGGCTTTAATAAGGTGCTGCCTATACTCTTCTGGGCGGGCTTTCGACAAGATTTGACCTGACTGCAGGGATTATCTCCCACTTAACCACCGTAAACAACTAGCTGCAACCGATGGCTGTAAATGGTCATTACATCTACACCTCCTCCCGCTGTACGTATATATGATACATATCATCATATAATGAATTAAAACCATATGTATGACAAAATTGGACACTATCATATTTCTACTCAAAAAATGACTTGAGCATTGAAATGATAATCCCTCAAGTTCTTCAACACCAAACTCAAACCATTTCCCCAATGACCTTGATCTGTTCACTGGGGCATCACCACATTGACACAATTTAAACAAGGAAAACTGTCCCGACTGTTGGCCATGCTGTGTGTGTTGATATAAAAAAATGTGGCATTCTGCATTCCTGCAGTTTAACATACGGCGGTCATATTTCCTGATATTCATTTACTGACTTACTCGTCATCAACAGTTGTATTATGTTGTTAATGGGGAAGAACAGTATTTTATTGGAAGTATGCCAAGCTGTTTGTTAGGTTCCTTAGTCATTTCATTTAATAATACATTCGGCTCCCCTCCGCCTCCAAACGCGTCTTTATCCTCCACTCTTTCTAGTCAGTGTGGGGCGAGAGCCTAGGGCCACGCACTGCTCTCTCTGCTCCGTGTCCCACATTACTGCCCAACGCTCTTTGTCTGTGTTTCACTGAGCCAGTGTCAGTCCTTCCCTCTCTCTCTTTGCATCATTCTCTATTTCTGTCTTCAAACTGCACTAACAAGATGGAGAGAGCAATGCCGTTTGACCTTGGTTTCTGTGAGGAGTATAAGTAGGTGTGCATGTATTCTTGTACTGTAATTGTGTGAGAAAACTGACATGTTATCTTATGGGAATTAGCATATGCTGTCAAATCACATTTCCTCCAAGTCCGTCTCTCTTCCCCCCTAAGGACACCAGCAACAGGATAAAAAAAAAGAAGAAAAAAAGGGATGATGGTGCTAAAAGTTGAGCTGGGGGATCACAGGAGTTATTACAATTCATCCAGAGGCGGAGGATACATTCACACACTGAACTTCATGTCAAATCCAACCAATAGTTGTTGAGTCTTTTCACTCAAAACCACAAATGTCAACTCGCTGGTGGCAGGGGATGAATGAATCATTATGGTTCAATTTCTGGAGCGCAGTCATGTTTGTACAAAATTTCATGGCAATCAATCAATTTGCCGTTGTATGTCAGTCTGGACCAAAGTGTCACTTTCACAGGGTCCAGCTACGAGCACAGCAAACAGCACAGCAACACTCTAAATCATACAGATTTGAAAATAATGTTTGGGAGAGGAAATGCTTTTGACCGACATAGCAGTAGAGCATATCGTACTAATGTGCTTAGTAATATGAACACATATAATTGGGCGACATAAATAAATAATAATAATTTTTAAAGAGCGTGTGTTTTCTTTCATCTCAGGCAATTCCACATCTGCAATTGAATTCTTGCTAGAAAGAGAAATCTGAAACCGGAGTCTACCTGCACTTTAAGTGGCGAGACTGTTCACTATTGATTACAAAATGATCTTCTCATAACACCGTGGGCCTGGGTGTCTGTAGTTTAATAGTATTTAACCGGTATAAGCTGCCGATTTCAACACTATAGGCTGCTCTGAATGTTTAATGGCGACATAAAGAGATTTTATGGAGACACTCTTATGACAAATTTTATTACCATGATCAATGCCATAATAGAGGCATAGAGGAAAATCAGCCCTTGTGTTGTGCTCTGAAAAGTACAGACATGAATAATGCAACATAAGACACACACATACACACACACACACACACACACACACACACACACACACACACACACACACACACACACACACACACACACACACACACACACACACACACACACACACACACACACACACACACACACACACACACACACACACACACACACACACACACGGAATTCCGTTACGAACCCAATTAAGCTCTGTATGTCCGTTTGATCCATGGCACTGCATGGATGCAAAACCAACACAAACAAAAATGCTCCTCTGTAGCTTGCATAACCCAGTATAATGTGAATACCTCTCTCCACTCTCTCTTTCTCTCTCCAGTCACCTCCATTTTTCTCTTTCTCTCGCGTCTCCCTCAGCGAGGGGCAAATGCCAGATAGAGGCGTGATTTCTTTTTTTTTTTCTTCCTCTCCCTCTTTTACTTTAATGCAACTCAAAAGGAGATTATTGGATAGATTGGGAGAGACAGAAATGTATAACTTAATCTTGGAGACCGAGCAAGAAAACCCAAATCTTTGTGAGGGATAGAGAAAGACACAAGCTTCTCACGCAAAATTATTTTAAACTACCAAAGCCAAAATTAAGTTCCCTGAGACCATTATAAATGAAATGCTGTTCAATTAGTCAATATAGTCCTGGCCAGGAAAAGACCTGTGGTGGTGAGAAGACAGAAAGAGAAGGTAAGAATAAAAGAGGGTAAATGATCTATAAAAACACTTGATGCTTGAGCTCCTGCCTTGGTCTACGCCAGGATTTCCTGCTCAAACAAACATGTCTTCAGGGTGTGGATGAAGTTTCATTCATCTGTTTCTGAACAACTATTTTTAACTCTGGTTGCTGTTCACCCATATTATGACAAAAGCTTCCAGCACTATTACTAACCCCCATGAGAGCATGAATAGCACGGATACGAGAGCACAAAACACAAACAAACACACAACATATAAGCAAAATTATTGATTGTATACTTTAAAACCCATCCTCTGGTTTTAATCGAGAGAAACAAAACATAGAATCTGATCACGTTTTGGACAATTTTTTTTATTTAAATTGAATTCTTGGTTGCCTTTATTTCTATACATTGCTCTTTTTCCACCGAGTGCACACCACCTGGATCATAATCAAAAGTTCAACTCTGTGCAAAGACCCTGTGATGTGCAGAGCAAAAAAAATGCTCATTTTGATTTCCCCTGGAAACAGGAGCTCTGTTGTTTTGTACCAAAACATCAGTGTAAAAGCAGCGGAGGAAAGCTGATCATTTCAGTCAGGGGCTTTCTGATGCTTTATAATACAACTGGAATGAGCTGCTAGAGGTCGAGTAAGAAAAATAATAAATGAAAACTCAGGAAAGGCACAACTTCATTTCGCAGCCTATTGGCAGCAGGAGAGAAAAACAGCCCCACATGAGCCGCGGTTGGGCAGTTATTACCCGCAAGACACCCCAATGAATATACAAATACTACAAAGGAAAACCTCAGATGATCCCCGTTGGGTTTTATGTTGCAAGAAAGCCATTTCACATACTACATTGAACTCAAATAACATTCTTTATGCCTTGAACGATAAAGTGGTGGTGTGTCACCATAAAGAAGATCTAACTATCATTAAAGTGTCATTCGGTGCCCCACCATACAGTATTCAAAGCCATGTAGGGATTATTAGAGTACCAGATGAGACACCTTGAGTCATCTCCTC
This sequence comes from Scophthalmus maximus, assembly GCF_022379125.1. Classification (NCBI taxonomy): domain Eukaryota; kingdom Metazoa; phylum Chordata; class Actinopteri; order Pleuronectiformes; family Scophthalmidae; genus Scophthalmus; species Scophthalmus maximus. Next base: position 10,468,419 of record NC_061517.1, read on the forward strand.
TGGACCAGCCTTTACCAATATGAAAACTAATAGTGCGGTTGAATTTCCCCGAATCTCATTGTCTTCATCAGGACGGATTGATACCCATTCGCTGTGTCTGAATTTGTCTCTCTGGAGTCCTCTTAACTTGTCCCTGCTCCCCTTCTGCTTCCAATATGCCAGTTGATGAATCCTTCGCCCCGGAACTCACCGCATCAGCCTTCTGCCTTTCATCACAAGTGCCCACACACACACACACACACACACACACACACACACACACACACACACAGGCCTGTTAAAAGTCATTATTTCTCAACATGCACACCACAAAATAAAAAAGTAATCTCTACACTTTGCGACCCTTGCAGGTAATGTGTTGGAGTTTGTGCTGGCAGCGAAAGACGGAGACAGAGAAAGAGAGCACGGTAAAGCTGGAAGCAAGCAAGGATAAATCAGTTCTCCATATGTGGTTTTACACAGACAATGCATATCAGGCCAGAGTTTGTGCATAGTCACTGACATGTGAGATTTCAGTCAGTGTGTCAGTGAATGTGTTCTTTCAGTGGCCTGGCTAGCATTGTTAGAATAGCCAGGACATTTGGCGAGTAGCACATACGGGAGACTAAATCGAAATAAGGTGCAGACTGTGCGGTGACAGGTTTGTTTACAGTGTTTTTGCGCAATGGAAGACATCGCGTTGAGAAAAAAATGGTGACAAAAGTGTCCACCCAGATGTCATGTTCATATCGCCGCCAATCAGGCATGGAGCCAACGTCGCTTCATGAACGTGGGGAGAGCCGATGGTTTCACGGGGAGGGATTTGCATGCACCAACATGGACACGCGCAGCTATCCCTGGTGGAAATCTTAGTTTCCTCAAGAAAAGAACAAATACATCATTCAAATATAACAAGTCATATTTAATTGAAACAAAGTCACGAGTACCGCTGAGTCTGTTCAGCTGGTTCAGAGCTCCTTCACCATGGGATGGTTCAGAGGTCTGACCCAGATCATGCAGGACAGACATTTTAAATAGCCAGGCCAAGGCGGCCAGGTCAACAAGAGTGTTGGCCCTGTCATCTTTCTAAATCCTTCTTTCCTGGCCCAAATGTCTTACTACCCCTAATAAACCAGCTGTCCATTAACTCCTTGTAAACCAGACTTCCCTTATCTGAATTTCTACACCAGGCTCGGCTAATTATGACTTCTCGTCAACAGTCTTTCCCGCATACCAGAAACACTATTTAAACAGAGTATATGTTAATACACGATTATATGAGAAATTGACACCACACTATCGACACAAGGAGTTTGTATTACAACACACACAAAGAGAGAATGTGGCATTGTTCCCTGCTCATGACACATTTACTCCACTATAGATGTCAACAGTCGTGGACTGCTATATTAATGTCAAAAATCTTAGGGTGGAAACATAATTGAACATTTCAAGAGGAGGCCATTTAGGATTATTTCAGAACATGTTGCCCCTCAGCCAAAAATAAATGATCTCTTTTCCCCTCCTCACTTCCATTTTAAGTATTTTCTCTCATCTCCCATCCCTTCCTGAAAAGCCACAGCTGGCGCAAGCTGACACAGTGTGGCATTGCCAAATAGTGTCCATTAATGTAGCCGACCCGCACCGCCTACTGATGGATAATACCTGCTAGTGGGCATGAAAGCGTCCAGATTCATTTATAATTACTGATGTACCGATCCTTTGATCGACTCTGACTCTGAATATGAAACAGCCTCGAGCCACAGCAGCTACCAACACCCAGAGACGAGGCTTAGATGGCCACGCTGATGTCTGTGATGGTGCGATGCTAAAATGCATTTCTCATATGACAGAATATGACTCTGGCTGGCGTGCCAGTAATGAGCCCTGTGTATGATGAGAAGCTGCTTTTGGACAGGAAGCAGGTTGGAAAAAGCATTAAGAGCCTGCTTTGTATGCAAAGTTAAGTGAAATGGAGTCAGGCTATTTCCTGCCTCCGCCCGAGTGTTACCGGGGAGGCGTAGAGTGCCGCTGCTCCCTCTGGATTGGGCTAATTGCAGTATTTGTCAGCAGTTCCATTAGAGAACATTTCATTTCCACACAAGTTATTGTAATGAGCTAGCAGGGCACGAAGAAAACAAGAGCGCGGAAAGCAACTCCACAAACTTCAATGTTCACAACAAGGCCGTTGAGCCACTCGGAGAAGAGAGGACAACGTTGAACACGAGTGTCTCATTTACAATTCTTCTTCCTGATGTGCAAGCGTCACTGCAACAAGGTTTTAATTGGTCTGGGGGGGCAAGATCTCACATACTGGACACAGGAGACACATCGCTTGCATATGAATGCTAAGACCCCCTCCCTGCCTCACCACAGCACACGCACACACACACATACACACACACACACACGCACGCACACACAAAAGCCCAAATGTTATGTTATGAGACATACCCGCTGTTCTATTTTTACACCCTTCTTCCGAATGACAGCTTTTCCTGGCCATCCTTGTGGAGAACATGGACCATGTAAGCATGAGGAAGTATATAAATAGCAACAGCCACGTGCACATGCCCACATAAACATACAAGACACCCTGCCCACACAAAAACAGAGCAGCATGAATATTTAGCACCGCAGAACTGTTTCTACTGGCCCACTATAGGCAAGTATCCTTAGTTACAATCAGTACGATGACAGCAATATCACCACAGATGACAAAAATGTTCTGTAACTGGCTGACGAGACGGATAACGTGGCAAAGACACGGCTTTTCCATACGGCAGCCACTGACTCACTAGAATCTGTGGTTGACGCAAACATGTACTTTTTTAAAATAGCTGTTGCTTTGATTAGAATTTCTAGTTTACAGGCCAAATCTCGACATCGTTATATCACATGGTGAGCGAGGTGCGGCTGTAGCAAATGAGACGTTTGAGGGATCTGTGGGATCCTGCAAGGGATTGAACAATAAAGCGAGAAGTGAAATTTTGGTGGATAAAATAACATATTGCATGTTGCATTAAGTCAAATGCTTTCATCATATTGCCAGAGTTTGGAAGGAGTTAACTGTGTAGCTGCAGGCATGTAACAGCACATGATGTGTTGGGGTAGTTAAAATGGGTATGAATCTACCTGTGCTGTATAGACGTTCTTTTATGAACGGTTTGAGATGATAAAATGAAGGAAATAACATTACAGGTCCAATAAACCAGTCCAAAGGCAGGTTTATAAGGATCTACAGTAATACTGAATCCTTATGTTATGTGTTTATTTGTCAAATTCACAATGCGCAGGACAGTCAAGGTCATTTGACCTCAGGAGCAGGATGGTGTTTGGTCTGTGGCTCTGAGAGGGCGGGAGGGTAAGTGATGTCGTTACATACGGTGTGGGGGCCAGAACTTGACAAGCCAAAGGTCTCTGACCCGATTAATACCAAGGCGACCACCTCATCATCGAGTATATGCTGCAGAACTCATGTGGCGTATTCCTGAAGGTGCCCTTGTGCGAGTAAAGCACACGTGACAAACACACAAACGAAACAAGCCTTGAGAAACAGAGAGAGAAGCCTCACGGAACCTGAAATAGAAAGGATGCATAAATACAAGTTGATGCATAATCTCTAGGCAATGGCCTTGTCTGTTTGATTGTGCCGTCTTGATAGAGGGAAGAAACCGTGGCGCCGCAAATACACGGCAACAACACCCCTCAGATGCTACATCTGGAGTCGCCATGGCAACCGCTTCCCAGGAGTAAGCCAGCTGACAATCAAATCTTGTTAAAAATGATGTGTGCCGAGTGTGTATTTGTGTGTGTGTGTGTTCCTGTCACCAGGCTGATGGGGCAGGACGGAGTTTAATCTCGGCAGATTAAGCGTGTCTGTGTTTATCATGAGGCCTCTCATAAAAGACGGTGCGGGATCACAATCAAACAGGATTTATAGGATTTCCACACTAATGACTGGCCTGTGGAGGATAGCGTGGTAGAGAGACTCAAGATGGGGGGAAACGAGAGGGGCGAGAGAAAGAGTGTGAGGTGAAATTGAGAGAGAGAGAGAGAGAGAGAGGGAGGGGAGGACCAAAGGGTGAGAAAGAGGGTCATGGGAGAAAGAGAAGGAGAGGCAGCAGGAGAGAGGCACAGTGCATGGTTTAATTAGATGGGCTATAAATAACCCGAGGCCTGACATTTGAACATGGAGACCTACTGAATGTCTCTCTGTGTTTTCTGCTAGATGTGCCTGATGTTTGAACACATGCCACCAATTTATTTTGCTCTCCTCCTTCTCCTCCCCCTGTTCTCTCTCGTCATCTTGTTGATGCATCTCTCTCTCTCTCTCTCGCTCTCCCTCCCACTTGTCAATTCTCTTGTCTATCTCCCACACATGCAGACACACAGGCCCACATATAAACACACACACACACACACACACACACTCGTCAGTCATGTCTCCACGTAATACTTGCTATATATGTACCAGGAGGGAGTGAATGTGACATATCAAATACAGGTTTTTCATTAGCTGTCAGGAAGAGGAATGAACACACAGACAGACTTGGCACCCAGTATGATGTCAATACCCAGCCACTTATAGCTCACTCTGACACCCAGCACCAATCTCCTGCACTGAAAAACACATCTGTCACTTTCGGTTGACACTGGAACACAAACTCTGCGAGAGATTTGGCGACAGGTCTATTATACACTGTATGGGTCCGTGAGAGCAACACAGAAACATTCCCTGCTCCCATTCAGCCCGTGCTTCCTCTGTTTCAGCGTTTGCTGATTGTAATTCTTTTATGTAATCTCTCTCGTCCTTGCGTCCCCTGAAAAGCCTCCACGTATCGCTGGGGAAAGTTGCTATGGGAACTCTTTTTTGCTGCAACAGGAGGGATGGGCATGCAGTCGCAGTTGGGGAGCTGTGACACAATATTATGTGGATGACTCGGAGGTAGCAATGAAGAGGGGAGGGTTAAACAAGGAAGAGGAATAAGTCCTCCGCTTCGTTCAAAGAGGAGGAGACTCGAAGGAGAGGTGTGGATTGAACCGACAGGTAAATGCTGCTGGAGTGAAGGAGGGGACACAGAGGTTGTTCATCTCTGTCTCAGGAGAGCCTACCTGATTTGCCAGCAATAAGATCAGTCATTACTCACTTAAGCCCAGCGGTAACAATTCCACACCACCAAACCCCCTTTACTCCCCCCTCTTCGTGTACCCATCCATCTCTCCCCCCCTTCCATGTGTGTGTGTGCAGAGGGTGCTAAAGCCATGCAGAGGTGCGGGAGTGAAGTCGGCCCCAGACGCATATGGATAGATATACATTGTGAGGAGAGGACAGCTGATCGATACAGGAGGAGCAGCGGTGAATAGATGAGATCACAGTACAGAGGGAAGCCAGCGAGAGAGGAGAGGAAGCACGGGCAACATTTGTGAAACCGTAGGGTCCTAAATAGATTCCACATAACATTTACAACACATCCACATCCACAGCCGAAAAGACAAACATCGGTCCCTGACGGTAATCGGTGGCATTTTCATAACAGCATTTGTTTACTTTCTCCTGGAGGGAAAGAAAAGGCGAGCGGTTAATACGGCAGCACTCAGGAATAATGAGACGGAATCGGCCACACACTTCTCGTCCGCCCTGCTCGGACCGTGGTTCCACAGTGCCAGAGCGTGTGTCAGCTTCAAATCATGTGCCTTTGTTGCCTGTTGGCAAAAATGCGCGTGTCTTTGTGAAACCAGCGTGCGGGTGCGTGACAATGTGTGCTCGTGGAAAACCTTTTTGTTTTCTTTTTTTTTTTCATTCAGTAGGCTGGTAATATGGTTTTAGTCTGCCAATATGGTGCAGCCGATAAGCACAAAGGCCAATAATCCGTACAAATATTAGCCAAGGTTTTAGAAATGGCTCAGTTGAATGAGAGAATTTGTGCATGTGTGCATGTTTGTGTTGGCAGGTTTCGAGTGCATTGTGCCTGTCTTGTTTGTTTACACACTTATTGGAACATTTGGAAAATAAGATTTGTAATCAAAACTGATATACAAAAAAATGCTTCATTGAGTTGCTGGCAAATGTCTCTGTTTCTCCGCGCGCGCGCCCCCACACACACACACACACACACACACACACACACACACACACACACACACACACACACACACACACACACACACACACACACACACACACACACACACACACACACACACACACACACACACACACACACACACACACACACACACACACACTTTGAAGTATATTTTAATTTACTAACCTTGACTCGTCTGGCTTCATAATTCAATCTATACTCTAGTTTCAATACTACACGCCCTCTGAACTCTAACTTCACACAACACTGCATATCTGTCTTAACAAAAAACAACCATTTGCAGACAACTGTTTAAAACCATGTGCTCTTCTTCATTTCACCCTCTATATCGGAGGCTGGATGGAAGAATTCTCATTATCACGAGAAGCCGAATAACCTTTGATTGATATTTGCACTAATTATTCCTCCAGAGTTGGTCCGAGTGAACGTGGGGTCTCTGTGGTCAACAGCCGCTGGAGCAACATCTAAATAGCAGATATTTTTCTACTTTGTGGTGTGTGGACAGTTCAAACCCACTAATTTCATTATAGATCCCCTGGAGGAAATCAATACTTAACCAAGCCGGGGTCAATACATTTGCACCTAAAGGGTCAGGAGAAAACAGACCACCTCCACCTTCTATGGTTCGTTGCGATGGCTGTTTTCCCTGAAGAGCAGAGTTGACGTATTATGAGTGCAACACGCCTGCTTGTATTTACTGCAACCCGGTTACACAGGGATGTGCCTGACTCACTCGTTGCTTTGGAAGGCTTCTCTTTCGGTGCGCTCTGGCAGGAATGACAACTCGGGGAGGCACCTTGTGTCTTTAGTCAACCAAAAGTGGTGCCACCTCTACAGCGAGGGAGCCAGTTTCAGAGAGTCAGACCCTTTTATGTCCAGTGTGAATTCGCAAATATTTAAATATGTTCTGTTTATATTCCACCGAGTGTAAACCCCGCAAATGACAGCCACCTTAATCGTAGACAACTGGGCGAGTCGCCCACTGCTGGTGATTCCAGAGAATACAGGCTTCAGGCTCCTCTGCAGTGGTTTCATTTTGCCGACCCGGTGATACCTATACGTCCATTTTAATACAGTCTATGAGCATAACCAGTGTCACCCATTTTATTCCACAGGCAAGGTAGGTGGATAAGATTTACACAACAATGGAATAAATCAACTTCAAAACCAATGTGTTTCAAATGTAGAAAGTGCATGTTGAGCCTGAGGCAGCAACCGTATTCCGGCAGGAAACAACCATGTGCTGGATGGCGGTGTGTAACAACACATACTTGTCATGTCTGTTTGGCTGAAGAAATGATCCTACTATACCAAAACACAATGGAAAAAAATCAATAGATTATATTTAAGATGGTGCCATATGCAGTGTGGGTTGGTGTATATGGCTTTTTCTAAAATACATACCCAGCCAGCCGAACACGGCTTGGTTTCTTTTTCTCAATCCCGCTCTGCCTCTGTGTCTCGTCAAAAAACGAACACATTCCAGGCAGACCACAACAAAAGCCAGCCGTTCTCTGTAATAAGGCACGCCGAGCCACAGGATGCTGTTGTGCTCATCTGTGGCCTCCAGGTAGCCACTGAGCGGCTGTACTAGCCAGACTGGATCGCTCCCTGTGCCCGCTAATGTAGGCACTCAGGAAGACTGGACTCTAAAGTAAGTCAGTGGAGCATGGAGGGCACAGACACACAAACACACACACACAGACACACACGCACGCACACACACACACACACACATACACACACACACACACACAGACACACACACACACACACACACACACACACACACACACACACACACACACACACACACACGGACACACACATGCAAATTGCAGAATATTTGGGCTGAAAGACTTTCTGGGTCAGCGTTATGCACTTAATTTACCAAGCGAGGGTGAAGGCTGTCAGGGAGAACAGTGTTACTGGTGAGCAATACTCCCCACTGCAACAAATCCAGACCCACATTATAACCCACAAAGGCAGACACACTCCACAATGTGTCCCAGGATTATTAAATGATGTCCTGGTATGATATGCTCTCCCTTCTGTGCCACCAGCGGCTTCAAATCTCCGTCAGCTTCCCGGAACATTAATGCACTCGTATCCTGAAGCATAATGTCAAACACACATTAGTGCTCAGGTTGAATGCTATGCACTTGCTTGGTGCCGCCGCAATGAACCATTTGAGCTAATGATTTGTTTCTATACAGAGCTCTTCTAAGAGCTGTTATTGATCCGTCTATGACCACAGGAGTGTGTGTGTGTGTGTGTGTGTCTGTGTGTGTGTGTGCGTCAGGCTAAATATACGAGGGTGCAGCACACATGACCATCATTGTAATTGCATGCATGATAGAGAAAAGGAACTCACTGACGTAGAGCAGGATGCCTAACAATGCATTCTGAGGACATTTGTGCCCATCATGTAAGCCACAAATCCTCTTTCATCCGAAAATCCGAAGAGGAAAAAAAACACAAGGGCACGAGGTGAACCGATACAACAATCCAAGCTGGATTCACTAATTTTTTAAACATGTATTGGAAACCGAAAGTCTCCTAATGTTAAGTTCAAATATGACGGCCCCAACCATAAGCCGTTCTGCTCTCATCTGACCTTTGAAAAGAAACCTTGCAATCCTGAAAAAGGTAGCGGGCAACTTCTGTATGTGTGTTTGTTTGTGTGTATTATCGGTGCGTCAGCATGTTACGGCCCAGTGGTCGCAGCTGCCGGTTTATAATTAGTGTGTATGCAAACAGCGCAGGAATGGAAATCCCGCGGGGGCCTATATGTGATTTGTTGCACTTGCACAGGGGACCCCTCGCATTCGATCACACACTATAGACTTACACATGCCGATGCAACACAAGTGTAGAGACAGGGGGTCTCCGGGGAGGCATTAGACAGTCATGTGATATGGGTAAACATTTGGATGAAGCAGACTAAATTAAGCACACCCCAGAGACAGATCACGAGGCGAGGCGACGATGGCCGAGTGTCGCAGAGCCCAGTCAGACAAACGGTCATGTTCAATAGATTGTAGCTTTTTTTCGGTGAACAACAGGAACAATGAATCCCAGATACATCTTACTTCCATATTACATGCACAGGATTCGTCCGTGACAGGAAGAGAGATGCGGTACACATTACATCAAGCAGCAGGCGCTTCGCGGGCTGCTGCTGTGAGTATCATAGATTACCAAGGTTTTGGCCCCCCTGCCAGTGCAACATACCATCTTTGTCATTGTCATTTCCCTGGAAATTGAGGTGAGGGTTCAGTGGTTCCCTTCTTACCCATCACAGAAAGCAGCAACACGGGGCCAGAGCCTGGCGACGAGAGAACGCCCAGTGGTTGGGTTAATGCAGGTTAAATGATTAGCATCACAAAGAAGGAAGCCTGACTAATCAGCTGGTTGATGTGATTTCCCATTCTCTTGGAAATGAATGGGGGTCAAGCTGCAGCAGGTTGGCCCAGTCTCTCAGCAAACAGACGGCACGTGTGCATGTGTGCGAGTGCATGTGTGCAAGGGCTGGTGAGCTGCCGGGGCACGAGCTCCTGCAGGAGCTTCATAGGGAAAACTCTTTATTTTTTATTACTGACCATAAGAAAGGACATGATTCTATATTATGGTAATAAATTGCCTCTAAATATCTCACTCAAAGGAGGAGCGATGGAGCTTTGACAGAGCACAGGGCACAGGGCACATCGCCAGGCAGTCCGGGTAGTACACACACACACACACACTCACACTTTTACACACTATACATAGTCAAGGTACTTTTTTTTTTTTTACAACCTGGGTCGTATTTTCATACTTTTCTCCATCACACTTAACAGTTACGAGCATTTCACTCTCCGACATCGGCGGTGACAAATGGGCATGCTGTGACATTTATGGCTGCAACTAATGATCATTTTAATCATCAATTACCCTGTTGATTTTTCCCCAGATAGTTGGAATTAATAGTTTAGAGTATCACATCAAAAATGCCCATCACAATATCCCAGAGCTCAAGGTGGTGTCATCAAATTTGTCATTTTAATTGGTTATAGGACTAGTTGATTGTTTGAATCAACTAATCATTGCAACTCTAGTGGAAACGGGAGACCAGAGATGATTCAACAGGACAAGGAACTCTAAAGGGTGATTCATACGGTCAGTTCAACCTGTTCCTCAGGAGTAACAAAGGGAAACATTTTCAACTCTGACCACAACTCTTCTTTGAAATGGTTCTGCTCACTTCCACAAAAGTGGTTTTGCGATATCAGTGCAATCCCCAGATCCCAGCAATTAACTTGGTGAGTAAAATCGTATCCGTAATGGCCAAATCGTTGAAAATAACACATTTTCCTTGAACACACACACGCAAGCGCGCACACACACGCACACACACGCACATACACGCGTTACTTTAACATCATAAAGTTCTCCACTAAAGTCTCATGCTAATGAATCCCATAGAAACCCCAGCACTTGTAGTTGAGCCTCATTGCCTCACACTGACAATGTTGTGAGCGTTGAAGGGCTCCCTTGTGTCTTCCCTCCCGTCTCTGCTCCTTCCTTCTTTACCTCCCTTTTCCTCTCCCTCTTCACTTCACTCTGTCCATCTCCTGCTCTCCGAGTTATTGTCAGCGTGGACAGGCAGCCACAACGCATCATTAACCGCCTCTCCCCGCACTGTCTACACCCCAGATGTGGAGAACAAGTCTTTTATGAACCGTGGGGGCTGATGGACAGTCTAATTCTCTATTAATGGAGGCAACGCAGCCTCATTGCTCATTAAAAATGAATGGAGACAAGCTCTCTGCACTGATAATTACATATACACACACCTGGGTACGGCCAACTCCGCGCAAAAGACTGACAACAGTGGGCACTTTGAGAGGCACATACAGTGAGAGGGAGGCAGAGAGGAACGGACGCACGGAATAACAAGGAGTCACCGACACACAGTGGTGAAACAAGAATTGTTTTAGAGGAATAAATAAAAGGTCGGGCTTCCTGGAGTGACAGTCACAGTGTTGCGAGACTTCTCCCAAGCCACTTTAATAGGACATAAAGGAGAGACTCTGCGTTTTAAAGCAATCCCAGTTGCAGGATTTCCTTCTAAGCCTTTTTGTGTAAATCTGAAGCTTTGCAGATAGAATAAAGATTCCAAACCAAAAAACAGAACACTCAATTTTAAAAGGATTGAGGCTGGCAATGGAAGAGAAAAAAGATGGTATTACAAGAGATCCTAGTTTTGTTCCAGCTACGTCAAGTGGGATGTTGCCCTTCAACACAAAACATGGAAGAGAGAAAATGAAATATTAAAAAAAAGGAAAACAACAAACTGACAGGAGAGTAACAACAGGCTGAAAGTGAAGAAATTGTTGGAGAGAGACGGAGTAAATGTAAAAAAGAGACTGACGGTTAATGATGGCTGTCTTGGGTTCCATTAAGCAACTGTATGGGGGTGATTTCTGAAAGCAGGCAGGTTATTAACTAGAAAAGCCTAATTAATTCCAACGAAAGAAAAGATGCACACGAGTGAGGCAGACATATGATATGACGACAGGAAGTGACAGTAAGATTATGAATGATGAAGGATTGTGTCAATCTCTGGGTCCGGGCTGGCTGGCACGCAGCACACTGTAGCGCGCGTTCAGCCGTGCAAATGTGACTATTTGTTCAATTACGGCTAATTTATGTTTACACTGGAAAGCGGAAAGAAACCTAAACAGGGCCAAAACAGCCTCGAGGGCCAAAGCTATTAAGTAAAGCAGCCATTTTTATTGATCGACCCGAATATTAAAAATGCAGGCGCCATCAAGACCTCCTGTTTAACTATGCTCACATTAGAGGCAGAGACACGGTGATAAATTGCCCTGGGATGACGGGACAAACCCCCCCCCCCCCCCCCCCCCCCCCGATTCTCTCAGCGCTCCCCCTCCCACATGACATGCGTCCACTCGAGCAGGACTGCTCCCCTGGTTGAAAGTGCTGAGCTGGGACTTCTGCTGAATCACAATTAAACAGGCAATCCGCTCGGAGCGCGTAAATAAATCACCTCAACAAAACCACCTCCAACTGACTCATACTGATGCACTCTCACCAAGAGTGATTTATCATCTTCCGTACATGGACAACTAAATAAATGTGTTTTTTTTATTTTTTTATTTGCAAATTTGATTTTGACCTGTGGGGTACTGTAATTAGCAAATATTTCAGAAGAGTGTAAAATGCACTTCAGCAACTCTGCTGAAGCAGAATTCTAATGGAGACACTAAAGCATTTCTTTGGTTTGATGTGAAATGACACATACTTGTATTTGCATGAGATACAAAAGGGCGTAATGACACACACTTTTCAAATAAACTAAATCTGGGCTGCAAGTTTGCAACTAACAACCATTTTCATTATTGCAATTTTTTTATATTTATAGTTAAGTCCATGAAATGTCCCACTAAAAAAGGCAAAAACACTCATCTCAACTAACCAGAGTCACACGCTGTCTTCGAATGTCTTGATTTGTTCGACGGAAAATCCAAATGCCCCAAAATATTGAGAAAATATTAAAATAATTGTCTGAATTGCAAGGCTGGAATTGGAGATTATTTGGCATTGTTTCACTATTTTGGCTTGAAAATTGACTGAAATTATCAATCGACAAGCAAACAAGATGAATAAACAAAAAACAGAGAGACAACTATACATATCTGAGTTGCACAATGCAAGATGGAATCAAATTGGGTAACAAGCACCAGACCATGATAAGAAAAAGGCGTCATGGGAGAAGTGAGAGGAGTAGTAGGACGAGGACGGTGTGTAACCACCTGTTTATAGCGCAGTAGCAGATATACAGAATCAAAGTGTGAGTGCAAGTACAAAAAAAGAGAAGTCCGAGGGTGTGAGATAGAAAGAGACACAGACGACGGAGCCACTTCAAGCAGCATGGCTCATCAGAGCTGTGGCTGCACGGCGCAAACATGGATGGTTTGCCAATGCCTATTCCGCAGTGAAGATTTTGTCGTAAGATATATTGGGAGACTGCAGGATTGAATTGCCTTCTTTCATAAACATTGATTGTAAATGTGAAGTGCGAATTTTCATGCAGGTAAACATTTTTAAGGGCAAGAGAAGTTATTCAGGTTGATATAAACCTCGAGACACACGGAGGAGTCCGACCTGCAGCTGATCTGACTGGGTCCGGCCAGGGGAGAGCTCCTCTGTGCACCTACAGTACTTATGTGGTAAGCAAACCCAAGTTTTACTGTATATTTCAAGTTTGTAAAACACACAAGTTAGTTTGTCTGACCATTATGTTGCTTGTTGCAAAGCGCTGCCCAAACCCCCAGTTTCATATCAGTTTAAGTGACAACGTTATACACACACACTCTGTGACTGATTAAATATTGACCGGCAGCATCCACTCTCCCAAGAATCATAAACAGAAATCATTTGCATTACCAATGCAGTGTTGAAACGCCTTCAGACACCGCTGTCGCCGGGTTGAAATAACAAAAGTCACCGGTTGTGGTTGGCCGTCATATCGGCTGGTACGAATTGATGTGAAGCCTAAGTTGCACTTGGCTGCTTGTCAGTCTGTGTGTGCGCGCTGCACTGACTTGTCAAAGATAGCACCGCCACCGAGAGATAGTGAGCGAGACGTCTGAGCTTTGCGTTCCGTGTCACTGTCGGGGATATAGAATTAAGGTTAAGCCAAACCATGAATGAGAGATTAACTTGACTGCAGCTGTGCTTGAATGTGTCAGATACACAGAATATTTAATGAACATTTACTGTAAGTGAGGTGAATGAAGTACCGGATCAGACTCTGCATTTTGTTGGCAAGTTCTGTAATTACTCTCTGCGCCCAGCATGTAATACAGAACATACTCCATTTGTGATAGATAACATTTTGATTAATCCCAGGCACTGTCCTCCACTTTTGAAGGGAAAGAGGGAAGCTGAGCTGTTCTGAATTTCCCTGCGAGCAAAAGCTACAAGCGAGACATTCCGTGACTGTTAATTCCTCATGTGTCGTCCGCCGGCACCAACTGTCATGTGCCTCCCTGGCCGGGCCAGGATGAACCAAAGTCGATAAATAATACATTTCATTTCCAGACTTCTAGCTGAAGTGCATCTTTCTAATGAGGCTTTTTTTCTAATTTGAAATCTATGCTTTGCTTCCTAAAGATCACATATACATTCCATAGCTCTGTGTTTTTCTGTAAAAGTAAGTTCCCAGGAATTTGTTGTTTCTTTGAAACTTCCAATTTAATAATTCTCAAGATTTTAGTGCCCATGAGGCCTGTTGCAGTTGCTCCTGGCCATTTGCTTATTTTTGTAACTTTATAGCTTTCTTTTACTTATGCCACACTCCACTTCATTCTTTCAACGTCTTTTTGAATTTATTATCAGTTACAGCGTATTTATTAATATTACTTTTTTACTGTAGTTTTTACTTATTTTACTTATTGACTTCCTCTTCCTAACTGTGTGCTGTGCAATTTTTTTTGCAAAGCAGTTTCACTGCAGAAATAGAGTTCTTCTCATTCGGATTTAGGAAATTAAAGCAACTTGCGGCAATGCAGAGTTATTACCTCAAAACACGGGCTATTCTAAGATATGAAAAGAGTGTCTTCAGTTGATGACTTCAAGGACACACAATGTACCTCATATTCAACAACACACTGAGTTAAGAAAATAGCAAATGACCTAATCTGCAACCCAAGCATTTTTACTTCACACGCCACTATTTCCATTCAATCTTTGAAGGACAGTAATGACTTCTCACTCCAGGCCTGAAACAATTTGTGAACAACATAATGACAGAGAGGATGAAACATTCTCCATTACAAAATGACTAGATACAAATTGCGAAATAGTACAAAAGAGTTTGAAATCCGAGTGAGAGACTCTCATTTCGAGCCAAAAGTATTGTGTATTCTGTACGTCTCATTTCTTGGTCCCTTCCTGTCACTTTCAACAGCAGAGGACGGGCACATCCAGAACCACATGAAGTGGCTTAATGGTCATCCATTTTTCTCACTTTCTCCAAATGAAAACACGCAAAACAGGAAGCAGAGGACTTTCGTTGTCTGAAACCAAAAGTAGAGGCAATTGAATAAGTGACAAAGTACATGGACATGCACTAGCAAGCACACAGACACACATACTCAAAAGCCCTGAATACCAATTGGACAAACGATAAAAGTGCAAAAATCCTAAATGTACCCAGATCTGTTGTGTATGCAGATGCAAACGGCTGGCCAGGCCCCACAGCAAGTCCTTTTTATCACACAATCTGTTGGCACTGACCCCACATCATTGGGCCCAACATTAGTCTTTGACAGTGTGCACTTCACACTGCTTCCCCTCCCACCGCTTCCTTTATCCTCCCTCTCTCCTTTCCATTCTCTCTCTCTCCCTCTCTTTCCACCTACTACGGCTCCCTGGGAATCCAAACAGTTCCATATTTCCATCAGGAAAAAAAAATAAAGATCTGAAGGATACGACATCAGGTTTGACAGGGAACATAAGTAAACAGCTATTAAAGGTGAGAAGAGGCATTGTGCGATGAAGGAAAAGGCCTCGACATACACAACCTTTCCATCTTTGCTTTAGGTTGTAAATAAGTAAACAGCGGGGATCCGAGGGGATGTCAGGTTAACTTATGCACACAGATTTTTTTTAAACTGAAAATAATGTGGTGATGAAGCATGACTTGGGGCAGGGAGTTATAAACATCTCTGAGTCAAAGCGTTTGTTTTCATGCTTCACACAAACCCACATCCATGGACACAAAATAACACTGCCAGAATAGGGCAGAGACACACACACACACACACCAAAAACAACAGGTAGAAACATGATACTGGAGCCGTGACATGTTGTTACACATATGCAGCCAAATGATGCTGCAGCACAGTGTGTGTCATCCTCTCCCACCTCGCCACCCATGTGGATGACTTCTGCTGAAACCATGCTAATTCTCTCTTTTACTTTCCATCACTCCTGTCCAACCTCCTCCTGCTTTCTTCACCCCCCCCCCCCCCTCTTCCAGTCACCCTTATTTACCCCCTCCTGCACCCTCCGACCTGAAACACAGGCACCTTCCACCTGGTTCATTATGTGTCTTAGTGTGAGACCGGCCTCGCCTATTTTTGCTCCGACTCGCTCCCGGGGCGATCCAATCCTCCCCTCTCCGGAACCCCCGCTGTTAATGTCAGTGGTTCAGGCCTCCCAAGACAATATCAGGTCTGCATGTCCATCTGTCACGGCAAAGCTTGCCAAAGCCACAAATGGTGTATCTTCTGATACGCAGCACACGTGAAGGAGACTGTTCTTCCTTGGTGCCTGAAGGCTAATCTGATACCAAAAAAAACCTGGGGTGAAAATAATGGGACGAGCATCTGAAAGTGTTAAATCCATCCACACTATATCTGTTCCAAAGAACATATGAAATAAAGGTGTCAAATCGTGGCAAAAAGAAGAAATATGCTACTTTTACAACGGTTTGTTTAATTTGTATTTTGGGCATATTTTACTGAAAGTAAGGCAATTGTGTGTGTGTGTGTGTGTGTGTTTGCATGTGTCCCTGTGCCAGGGAGCCCACAGCGAGCGCACAGTCATCTAATCTAAGATCAAGCAGCCTTGGACACCTCCTCATTGGTTTCCACTGGGAACAGGATAGAAGGCTGGACACGAAAACCATCCATCCATCCACGTACCTCGTTCCTCCCTCTCTCCTCACACATGTCTCTCACGTCTACAGCTACTGTTTCTCTTCAGCTCTTGGTTCTCAATGTGTTACACCACACTGGCCATAACTTGCCGGTGTGGGCACCTCACTGGATTACAGCCTCAGCAGCTTCAATATCTCCAGTGTCTAATGTGAGTATAATGATGTTACAACCATATAACATACAAATACAAGAGGAATAAAAAAAAAAGAGAAGAAAACAAGTGCATCTTATCACACTTCCCTGGAGTAAGGCTGAATTGCAGATGAGACGGCCTTCACTTAAAGCCGTGTGTGTGTGTGTGTGTGTGTGTGTGTGTGTGTGTGAGTTTGGTATTCTATACATAGACCTGATGGCGCCTTAAAAAAAAATGAGTTTAGATCACGCTCTGAGGTCCCGTTGACGGCACGCAAATCTGATGAGTTGTCATTAATGATTCACAGCGGCTCTGGATTAGCTGGAGGTTGTTGGCAGATGAATGAGGCTATTTTTCTCGTATCGCTCCAAGGTTGGCGAGACCTTAGCGAACACGCTCCTGGGGCCAACACAGTTCTATCATTACAGGCCCCAGCTGCTAACTAAGTTTGTACTCTCCACCCGAGGCATACCATTCATCCATCTGCAGACAAGAGATCAGAGAGGAAGAGACTCGTGGCTACCGACTTAAGGGTTCTTTTTGGTTTTCACTGCATCCATAGCATATTAACTGATCCGCGATAGTCAGGGTTTCCCATACTGTTACGAGACTCGGGCGGAGCGTCCAAACCGAATGAATGGAATAATGATATGATGAGAGTTCTCTACCGCTCACGAGAGAAAGGAAAATGTGATGTATTTTAAACTCCGATTTTAAAGATGTAGGTTGTCCTACGTTTACTGACGATCTTCTTTTTGAATGGACTGAGTACCGGTGTAATGTGTGTGTGTTTTGTCGAGTCCGCCGATTGTGAGTGTTTCAGAATTAATCAGACTTTAACGTGTGAAAAGTGAAAAAGACTGAAGTCTGCAAAATGTGGAAAAAAAAAGAGGAATGGGCGATGAATCGACTCTCTACAGTATCATTGAGCAGACAAGGGACTGGTGAGTTGTCTGCGGACGTACAACCGGACAAACGTTTCGGAAAGCAGCCAAACATTGTTACGTAGTCGGATGGCCCAAATTGAAGTTATAACCCCAAAAGCAAGACCTTTTAATGGGTTGTCTGTAATTGTACGGCATATATCACAGATTTTCAATGGTTTGACAAAATTAAGTCAAGGTAGCCGCTTCCCCCTGCTCAGAGTCTTTAGCTTCCCGCTGTAGCTTTACATCGAATAGATCTTTAAAAAATTTTTTTAAACCTGATACAATGAATATCTATTGTTAAACAAACAAGCTTAGTCCTAAAACATGTTGTCAGATGCTCATGGGGAAACTGCGAGGTGAAACCATGATACCAGCTACTCCTCAGGCAACGAGCTATAATACTTTCAGTCAAAAAGCATTTAATTAAGTCCTCTCATTTTCCCTCTACTGCCTGTTCCATCCACAATCTCTTCACTCATCCATTTCTATGCCTTCTGGGAAATCACACTTGATCCCCTTCGTTCATCACATCCCCACAACTAAGCCCCCCCCCCCTCCTCCCGTTTCTCCTATTCACCTTATCCTTCAGAAACAGATTATAGAATCCACAAACAGTTATCCATCAACACTCCTGTCTTTACTGATCAATCCCAGCCACCTGATCTCTTCTTCCTCTCCTTTTTACACCATACTCCTATATTTTCCTCCTTTCCATGCTTGCCCACTTTTTTTCCCCCAGTTGTTTTTACTTCCCATTTTCACTTTTGTGGAGTTCCCCACCGCTGCTGGAACGCTCTTTTAAAAAGGCACTGGATCAAAGTCATGAATAAGGATGGTTTGCCACAAGCATGTAAGCTGATACTCTCCTCCTGCTCACCAGAACCCCTATCAACACAATAAGCACACGCAAACACACATACCTGTATCTCCACACACACACACACACACACACACACACGCACACACAAACACACACACACACACACTCTATCACCTACTGTGAATACATGTAAATAGCCCATTTCTTCTATATAGGCTAATTCCCCACTCAGATCGGATGTCTGGAGTTCATTGATGTGGGAGGAAAATAAAAGCACAGATTTTAGAGTGTGGTGATTTCCTTTACACTCTGTGCTCTCAGCAGGACAGGAAGCCACAGGGGAGCGATGAATAAAGAGATTGGGAAAGGATCGCGCATACCAGTACCACTCCTCCATGACTATACCAAGGGCAAACAATTCATCTTGACATTGTCGGCCAATGTCAAGACAAATCTGACACTTGTTGTAAACACACGTGTATACATTTACACAGCTGCATGGGAGAACTGTATAGACTGAAACAAGACAGCGATCTTCCATTTCCCATGGCAAAAAGATGTGGCTATAACAGAAACAAACACATGTTTACTATAAATAACATCTTGGATATTCTAATCACGATTTTGGACAAATGTTGGGCAATATGGACTCTGACTTTTGGATCCAACTGTTTCAATGCATAATTGAAAAAGAAAAAAGAAAACAATCTGTGCAGTATCATCTGTTCCCATTAGAAATTCTCTGTAAATAGGCTCAACAGGTTGCGCCTTGTTCTGCAGCGGGGTCTTGCCAACAAGTCACTGCATGTGGATAGCGAAAGACATTTACCTTGGAGCCTTAGCTTGTCACTCCAGTGAGGAAGCATATGGCTCTCATACCAATGGAGAGGACTTTGCCTGACATCAAATTTTAAGAAAAAAACGGAAAAGTGTCAAATATAGGACCTGCACAGCGTGCTGAGGCATTAAGCAAGTGGGACAGGAGAAAAGGCATAGAGTACTAAAGGGAAAAATGTATAAACTGTGTAAGGTGACATGGATAGGAGGTAGAGCATCTCATCCTCTTACTACCACGGTTGGTGATTTGATCCCCAGAACAATATGTCCAAGTATCTTTGAGAAAGTGGGCAGTGAAATTGCTCCCAGTGGGCAGGCCAGTGGCAACCCACCGTGACGTCAACAGTTGGTTTGTGAACTGCCGTTTTGAAGCCTCGAGTTTAACATTTTGACCAGCGCCATGTTTCTTTTTTTTTTTAACCAGGTGTAGAATTGGGGGTGGGTCTGACTGAGAGCTCGTCCACTGCACGGACCAGCTGCCAATCAAGCCATATTCTCGCTACAGTGTTTCATATTTTCCTCTAAATGAGACCACATTTTAAAAATGGGCACCATGCTTTATTAGTGAAGACTTGAAACTAACGATTGAGACCATAAACTCCTCAGGAAAATGTTTACTGACGTTATGAATCAAGTGAGAAGTAGAATCAATTTTCTTTTGCAACCAGGGAGTCGCCCCCTGCTGGTGATTCAAAAGAATACGGGATTCAGGCACTTGGGCTTCATTTTCTGGACAAAGTGACTGCGTCCATTTTTATGTCGTTTTGTGCAAACTGCGAATCAAGTTTCTGCTTAAACTTGAGTTTTCTGTAAAAGTGACAGCTCCATCTCCAGATACAGTGCTGGACTGATAAAAGGTATTAAAAAAAACGACAGACGAGAGAGTCAACCTAGGGCAATGAATCTAGATGCCAGATGTAAAATGAAATGATAGAGGGTGATGAAGGGCAGTGTGTGTCTGTATGTGATGTGCCAGACAGCTTGTCCGTATGTCCATCATGTGGTCCCCGAGGGGTGAACTGCTGTCAGTGCTGCTGTTCAGACAGACAGCCTCCACCCCGGGGCTCAGACATCCCATCTTATTCACATGAACTCACCGAAAAGAGAAACTAAATCATGCAACTTGTAAAGCGACAGGAGCTACAGGAAAGAAAAAAACAAACATATATATATTTATATATATAAGAAGGTGATTGTAGGGCTGCACGGTGGTGTAGTGGTCAGCGCTGTCACCTCACAGCAAGAAGGTTCTGGGTTCGAGTCCCGGTTCAAACCAACCAGGGCCTTTCTGTGGGGAGATTGCATGTTCTCCCCGTGTATGCGTGGGTTCTCTCCGGGTTCTCTGGCTTCGTCCCACAGTCCAAAGACATGCAGAATGGGGTTAGGTAAATTGAAGACTCTAAATTGTCCGTAGATGTGAGAGTGAATGGTTGTCCGTCACTGTATGTGGCCCTGCGATAGGGTGGCGACATGTCCAGGGTATACGCCCAATGTCAGCTGGGATTGGCTCGTGACCCTTAAATGGATTAAGCGGTAGATGATGGATGGAGGGTGAATGTGGAAAGAGGAGGAATTGGAATGAAAGTGGGATGAAGTTTAAATGAAAAAATATATTTACATAGGGTGATAGAAATAACACATCTGAGTTACTTGATCAGCGCATTATGAGCATCCCACGCACTGTGATCTTCCCGTAATCTAAAAGTTACAGCAACATGTGTTTCCAACCCCCTCCGACTCTTTTTACATAATCACGGTTACTTGACCTACCAGCTATTCTGTGCCTCCTCACTTACACAACTCTCCCGCCTACAACACTCCGCATCTTTTATGTCCAAGAATCATGAAGCTGCGAGAGGGAAGAGAGAGAAAAACAGAGCTGTAATACATCCAATATAATACAGTTTATATATATATCGCTGTCTGCTACTTGTGAGTAATGAGCAGCTACGCAGTTTATGAGTAATTCACTGAGGCAAATACACATGCCGGTTCAGAAAAACAGCAACCTGTTTCGTTAAACCATGACACCACACGTGGATTTCTGTTCTACGGCTGAATCTCTTAAATGCAGTGAGGTTGGAAAATTCAACCCCACAACATCCGTTGGAAAATCGCTGTTTTCTATCGTGTCCTCCCAATCCCGCTGCCCCCACTGGTTTCTTTTCCACTTATCTCACTCATTGTGTCTTCTCAACACCGACGACAACCCTGGTACCAAAAATAGCTCTTTCCACCTCCCACCCGCTTCATCGGGACAAGGGCTCATGGAAGGAGGTCAAGGGGGTCAAAGTCAGTCCTCATCAATCTGGAAGATTCTGTCACTGGGTTGCCGGCAGCCACTCCTCTGCCAGCGTTCCCCCTCCAAATGACTCCGCCATGACAACCCTGTACCAATCAAAAGCGCTGCTCTTGTGACCCCACAAGCTACCTGCAGCATCCATTGAGGTAAGAGACAGACAGAAGGATTACACAGCCCGTCTCTTGGTCATTATACAGCCTCGTCCTGCCCTGTCTACCCCATCATCTCCTTCTTGTCTTTTCTTACCCCCTCCCCCCGTTTACTGCATTTGACCCCCTTTACATCTCTTTGTAAATAACAAAGGAGCTCTTTGAGAAGATGAGCAATTGCCTAGGAATAAGAGTCCACGTTTGTCACAGTTTATCTCAATGGGCTCTTTAGCCTGAATGAAAGGACAGGTGGACTGGACAGAGGAGACTGGACATGGTGGCAGCATTGGGTGGGTGTAGTTAGAGCTCTTATCCTCAGTCGCTTTCTCTATCGAGCCGCCTACCGCTGCTACACAATTGTCACCCCTGACCTAGAAATATACACACATACTGTGAATATCACGCCGTAATTACTCTTTAAGAGTTACACCTCAGAATTATCGCAGATAATATTGTTTTCTCGATTATTGAGGTTTTTCATTTCCTTAAAGGTTCCTCTCAACCCATAAAGGCAGAGGGTAAGCGCTTTGCACAGCATTGTACTGCTGGGATCAGCGTGGTTTAAGTTGCCAAATCCGCCGGAAAATGTGTAAATATTATTAGCAATCAGTCTCGAGTTCCATGTTGCGAAGTGAATGCTCACTCTGGGCAAGTCAGCTTTGGCATTACCCCAGTCTGCCTCAACATCACTGGTGTGAAATTAATTGCTCCAGCCGTGAGAGTTGGGTGACGACGCAAAAATTGATGAAGGATCTGTTTGAATGGTGGAAAAAAAAAAACCATCATGCATCACATGCGCAAACCAACAACACATGCATAAAACATGAATGATAAACACTTGAATTGATTTGTTTTGTGGATAGCCTGTCTTCACCAAATGTCTCGAGTTCAATGACAACATCTATAATGGGATATATTAATCTAAAATGTTCTCCTTGCACCACATATTTGTTATATTAACCGCTGCAGTGGAGAAAACCAAAAGAACACATCAAGTGTGTTTGTGTGAGACAGATATTATATCATTATGATGTGTGTTTATATATATATATATATATATATATATATATATATATATATATATATATATATATATATATATATATATATATATATGTGTGTGTGTGTGTGTGTCCCCGTAACTGTTTATACTCATGCTTGCATTTATATGTGAGAATTTTTTTTACTTCCCTTCGTACACCCATCATGTCTGTTGCCTGCCATCCTCTGGGCTTATGAATAATAGATGGTGGCAGTACAGTAACAATCGGAGACGGAGCAATGATAGATTAATGTTTCATGCTGCCGCTCGTTCTTTATATGAATGTTGGGAGGTATCTCGTTGCCTGTCCGGTGCTTCCAGCAACAATAGCACTCCATCAGCGTCCTCTGCTACCTTTATAAGCATAAACCCTTCCCGACTACATCTTTTTTTTTTTTTCCCTGCCTGCCCCTCATTGTCATCTCCCTCCAGCACCCCACATCTTCATGATAATAATAATGGAGAGATATAAACTTGTGGGGGTCTGGCCAGTGTTTCATTCAGCGGTGGTACTACTGGATTCTTCTGCCCTGACCTGCTGCTGTAAAGGGTCCCGCTTCTCCACCTCTGACAGCTGAATTGCTACAAACCTCATGGCTGCTAGCACATCTATGTAACTCCTAAATAAATAAAACGTTGAAATTGTTAGAAGTAGAAACACACCTGCTTTATTCAAACATACTAGGGGTTGATGGCTAATGTTAGTACATTTCAAATCTGCGGGTGGGGAACCTCCAGCCTCCGGGCTTTATACACCCCAAAAGATAATTTGGAAAGATCCACAAGACAATTTCATAAATACAAAAAAATGACTGAAAAATGTAGATTAGCATGTCCTTCAGCATGGTCCCTTCCGGCTGTATGCCTGTCAGTTCATAGTACGGGTGAATAACACACGCTATGTGTCATAGCGACAGTCAATGCGGAGTGTTTCACTTTCCAAGAAAGATTGAGAAAGTAAAAACCAACTCAGTTTGAGTGGTTCACCTGGCGAGCTCGCAGCGATGCCAGTCATCACAGTTGGAAACGTGCTAAACTCAATAATCTACCAGCCGCCTTTACAAGACCTAATTCTGACAGAACCAATGTTGCGCCGGCAGATTCCGGGTAACCAATCTAAGATTGTGCATTGTGTGTATTCACCGTTCATTTTCCCACTTTGCAAGAACAACAGCCTGCTGTTACATCTGAATATGCTGGTGAATGTGCGAAACTCCTTCCGGCATTTGGCTGAGAGATTTTCGGGACAAAAGGTGAACAAAGGGAGCATACTGTATTCGTTAGGCCGTTCAATGTGGAACGAAGTTTTCATCTCTGTTGGGGACAACCTACTGCTGTGAGCGTCGCAATTTCAAAACTGACTTTTGCAAAGACTTGGTTCCGCCCGAGACCGACTGACCCAAACGTGGAACGACGCAGTTCCAGCCACTGCATTGGGGAGGTTAGTGTGATACTTGTTCAGTAATTCAGTACGGCCCTTGAAAGATGTTGAATGGGTCTTGATAGGAAAAAATAGTTCCCCACCATTACTTTAGAAAGTTTAGATAGAGACATTTGTATAACTGCCATTGGAGTCAGTCTATAGACATAATGACCCCTACCTACTTATGCGTCCTTATTGCATTTAGCATTACAGCATGTGTGGCGTGTGGCCACAGTGGCTGGTGTTGAGCAAGGCTATCTGTGGGTATGCACAACACCGTGTGCATGCACTGAAAAAGGAACCGCAGCACCACCGTCCTATATATGCAGAGAGAAACTGAGAAGAGACTATTGATTTTGTGGAAAAGAGAAGGCTGATAACGGATGTGTGAATTTGTCATCCGGAGAGAGCCTCAGAGGGAAATAGCCAGTGCAATCATCAGCAGAGAGGAGCCTGTAGGGAGGCATTCACACACATAAATACGCGCATACACTTCTTTATAAAGACACAGAGGAGAGGAGGCACAAGACAAAGAGGAAGCTCCGAAACTAATGAACCAAAGAGCAGACGTCCAATTTTTCCCGCGTATACACCAACCTAAATCTCAACCAAAAGCAGACTAATGGTCCACATGAAAGCAAAGAGCTGTTCGGGATAACAGCTGGTTCCTCCCAGCGTTTCACAAAAACACCATCATATAAAGCTACCATTTGATGACCGATCGTGATAAACAGCCCCACTGTTCATTTAGAGCTACAACAGGTGTGTGATTGTAGACGGGGAGGGGGTGGGCACAGACAGTGAGTCACTGTATTCACCGGATGCACTGTGTAGAATGAAAGAATAGTTTGACTGACTTCTTTCTTTTCTTTTGGAGAGAATGGAGAAGGAGAACAAAAGAGCCACAGAGCCTCACTTGTTTTATCAATGATTTATCAGGTCACCTCAGTAATTAAACACATACCGCTGTGGTTACAAGAGAGGGAATGTTAGAGTCTGTGGGGAAGAGGCAGAGCGAGTGATAACGAAACAGATGGAAACACATTTCGGATGAAGACGCACTGAAAATGGAGGAGAGGGATCCTAACACTCTATCACTGATCCTCTTAGGTGGGAGTATTTGTTGCTGTGTGTGTGTGTGTGTGTGTGTGTGTACGTGTGCGCGCGCACAAGGACAAAATACATAATTCTCATTTACAGCCTAGGGTTACCACGGAAACGCAAACATCCCCCAGAGCGGATGACATGTTTAAAAATACAGACAGTTAAAAGAAAAAAAACTATTGCACTTTGTTGCGTGTTGTTGTTAGCACATGCACAAAGTGTGTATTCTGCACGGTGTTGTGAGTGTTGTGATGTATAAATGTGTGTGTGTGTGTGTGTGTGTACGTGTGTGTGTGTGTGTGTGTGTGTGTGTGTGTGTGTGTGTTTGGGGGGGGGGCTGAGGAGGAGACAGAAGAAGAGGGATGTGTTGAGAGAGGCGAGATAATGGGAGGGAGGGGAGGTGGGAGAGAGGGAGGGGCTGATGATGGGAGTGAGAATGGTTTCTATTTTTAGCCTGCATGTGTGATATATGCCAATAGGTGTTCAAACCACAGAGTAAGAGCGGCTTTGGCAGGTGACAATACACCGATTCTGTGCATTTTACCCCCTTCGAAAGTCAACACCGAAATGCTAACCTCATCTGGTCTAGTCAAATAAGGTTTCTGTGTTGGAAAAGCAACTCTAAATAACATATTTACAATGAATTTGTCAAATGAGTGAAAGTGTGTTGCTCCCAATATTTTATTTTGCTGACAAGAGGCAAAGGCGCCGAGAGCCTCCATAAAGCCGAATAAATCGAGTTTGCTGAAATTAAATTGAGTGCACTATAGAAGCAGCAGAAGGAAAAAAAATCATATCATGATTATGTCCATAAAACCATTCAATCACTCATTAATCCCAAAATGATTAGGCTTTGGAGGCAAAGACACAGAGCTAAGCACACACACAGACACACACATCAGAGATGGATTAAGTGACATCAATCGATAAATCCCGATCGTGGAGCAATAGCAAAACATCCTTACAGTAACTGATCCGGGCAATTTCTCAAACACCGGGCTCAAAATAATAAATGGGTCCACAGGTAGAACACTATTATGAGTGATGGCACGGAGAAAGTCAGACCCGCTGCGGCCAAATTACCACACGATTTCGGCTTGGCATTCTGCAATATATCTTTGTTTGTAAAGATGCAGTTCAGAGACCACTATCACTTATTGGATTATACGGTTATCACATTCATCAGCCCCTTCTGTGACTGACCTCCACTTACTGGAGCATTTATCTGATCATCCTCTCATAAATGGCCTGATGAATTGCACCGTCCTCTGACTTTGGTCTAATCATAATTGCATCTGTCTCCGAATGGAGACAGTCTCTTGTCCCTTTCTGTCTCCAGTTCTCTGAATCGTTCTCTTGTTTGTTGCACAAATAACAAAACTGATCTTGACTGGCAGGGACAGCATTGTGAGAGAAGACAATCAGTATTGCACTGTAGCAAATATATCGATTGCAATTTCTATATATTCATAGCCGTATTATGGAAGAACGAGAACAGCGGCATTCCACACTTTGTGCATTGAGCTTTAGGCCGATCAGATAAACTTGTGTACTGGTTCTGATGATGGCCCTGTAGAGGACAACGCTAAGGGATCATCAAAGTTAAATATCCAAATTCCATGACAGTCCATTCAGTAACAACGTTTCTCTACTAGCCAAAGACGTGACCTTCACGATGGAGTGAGACGGAAAGCCACATGTTTACTACCATCCTTAGGATTCATCCTCTGGGACCCACTGATGCCCGTCCAGAAATAGCAAAAACCAAAGGCATTTTACTCTGTACCAAAGTGGGCCAAAGGGGACCGGCCAATCGACAGGCAGTCCGGCACTGCCATCCCTCACTGTTGGGGGCAAAATAAATTTGTGATATTCATAATTTAAGCATGAACTCTCTGCATGCATGTGAAAAACAGACCTCGACAATTATGTCAACACCCTCGGGTCGTGTTGGGCTCAGGCTGAGATGCAGGCCTCTAATATAATCGCTGCGGTCTTGTTTTGTTCGTTTATTTAGTCTCTATATCAGTGGGGTGGGGGGTGCATGAAGATTATGAGGTAATCATGGCTAAGGAAACTAAAAATGACTAACCAAACCTTGGAGCACAACAACAATGTGCTTTAGTCAACAACAAAAAACAATAAACACAGGTGAGGGAAACAGGATTTACAGACGTTTTTTATTCTCTCTGCTTATGATTAAAGAGTAAACAAATACCAAATCAAATTGAGTGGGGAAAAAGACAGCTTTTCTGTAAGGCAACACAAACATCATCTGATATTTTCGGAAAAACACAGACTGTTTGATAGTCTGTGACGGCACGCAGACAATTTGACTAGTCAGGTCAACACACCCCTGCACACTGGCGTCTGAAGCTCAAAACATACATTTTCTTCTGTTTTTAAACAACCCACATCTCTGCAGAATTTGCATAAGATATTTAACCACGCCGACTCTTTCATTCACTTAAAATGCATACTCACATACGAAGGGGCCGTATGCATGCACGCACAAAGACAAAGGTGCACAAACATGCCCACACGATACACACATTTGGAAACGGCGGAGCCCACAATAGCAGCCATCTGTGAATTTCTAAAAGCGTTTGGCCAGGTTCTTGGTATCGGTCTGCTTGTCCATGGGGCCTGGCGAAAATCTGTTAGTGTTTCCCAGCATGCCTTCTGTATAGAACACACATCAATGACCTCACGGCAGGAGACTGGAGAAGAGGCCAAGTTTACGAGAGCTTTCTCTACAGGGAGAGGACACACACAGCACACACAAACACACACACCACTTCTCTATCTCTGTCTTTCTTAAAAACTTTTGTCTACTCCCCGACCAGTTTTATTCTCTCTGCTTCAGTGTCTTCATTTTATGGCCGACGGCCTGCACTTTTCAACCACATCCAAGCAAGTTTTCCAAGTCTCCCAGCACTTCTCACACAAAAACTTTCCATCTCCTCTTTTTCCACAGGTACACTGGTCAGACAAGTAGCATCAGACTAGACATCAAACACATTACTTGCTTTTAACTAAGCAAACATGTACATCATGGCTGCCTCATGTTCGTTTGGTGCTTGGATTGTGCGTGTCCTCGTTACGTGTCCGCAAGATGCAATACGTACATGTGTGGGAAGGTCAGTGTAAGGCCCCGTTGTCACAAAGTTGTCGATTTAACCTCACATTCTATATATGGTGCATGGCACTGCAATTTGGTTTTATGCCGTGATCTCATAAGTCACTGTATAGTATAATCCCCCAGTGTCCGCCATGTTTTTTATTAAAGCCAATCCCGAAGTTCTATACGGTCTGAGTTCTGTGGTGCGCCCTCTACTGGAAAGCTCCAGTAACAAGCGTAGTACGCGCATAGTACACAGCAAGTGTGTGAGCAATGAGCAAAACTCGCGGGAAATGAAAGAGGAAAGCTAAAATGTGCGAATGACAATCTAACGGCTGCTAATTATAGCAGCACGGGCATCAACCGCATCTGTTTCGCAGTCACAGCTCCCCTATGGCACAGCGGGAGCGCAAGCAGCACGGAAATAATGTCTTCGCTTCTGGAGCTGTGTGACATGTGTCATCTCTTGTCCGTCTATCGCTCAGCCTCCAAATTACTCTTCTCTCTTGACAATTCCTTTTCTGAATTTTCTAGCTCGTACATACTTAACACACAGCTCATCACATCCTGTGCGGGTGCATAGAAGCTCACGGAGCCAGAGAGAGGGGAGAGTAGGCAGGGGTGCGTCACTTCCCAGTGTAAAACCAGCCAAGGGGAACTTTTGGAAAGCTGTTGCTCCATTTGCATCCACCTGCTGCCAGCCCGCTCCACCTGGCCAGGGAACGTTCATTATGGTCCAAAGCACTTGACCACAACATCCATCACTGCAGTCTGATCTATATCCACCAATTAGGCCGCCGCTATCATCACCGTCCAACACTGATTAGCCACATTGGTAATGTGAGTGGATGGGAACCTGGATCGCATAGATAAATCCCCCAGGAGGGCTCCGGTGTTTTAGCCATGCAGACAACTCACTCAGAATGCCGAGCGTGGGTTATAGCAAAGGGAGTCAGAATGCTGGATGTATTTTGTTTTGTGCATGCAGTGAGAGGGCAGAAGATTTCTCTCTCCCCGATTTTCATTTTTTATTTTTCTCGCGAGAGAGCAAGCGAATCACCAATCTGCATGAAGAAAATGGTAGTAAACGGAAATAATTGATGTTTTTACTTCCCTATAGCCCATCTTATCATTCACAGACTAATGTAATTAGTTGCATTATTGTATAATGGATAATGTTACCCAATTCTATTATTGTGTGCCTTGGGGAAAAACTCGAGAGCCGATTCAGACATATTAGGATAAAAGATGAAGTGGGGAGAAGAGTGTGCTGGCATCTTTTGCAAGCAACGTTATAGAAGCCTTTCTACAGGAGTTCAGAGGATTTTTTTTACTGTCAACATATGTATATTAACCTTTAATAAATTGTCTAAAAATATAACATTTTAACTAAAATGGTAAAAGCGTTTGTTTTTGAAAACTCAACGGCGGTCCAGATATCATTTTGCTTGCAGTGTGGCAGCAGCGGCAGTTCTCCTGCAGTGACCTACGGAAAAACAAATCTGGATGTAACAACACAAAGTGACAATCAATCTGAGCGAGGTTTGAACTTGCCAAATGTTGGATACCGAGATTCCTTACTATGCTTTATCAGAGTCCCTTCAGAGAGACACATAGTTACTTCTCCTTCTACCAGAGCGGCAGAGGGTTTTCTTTATTGACTTTATTGAAGCACAGGCTCTGCTGAGGGTTTTACCACTTACAACCAAGAACACTCTCCGAAATATGACAACTCCTATGAGAAATGCGATTAAGTTGCACATCAGTCGCTGCGATGCATTTGTATTTTTACGCGTTTCACATAAGCCACGATCAGACCGACCTGCTTTAAATGTCCTTACATGCTTCATACCCTCCCCTCCTCATCCCTCGCTTTTGTAGTGTTAATAATGAACGGCAGAAAATGTTCTATTTCACCTCACAAACATCCTGGGGAGATGAGATCCCCCTGCTGCGCGTCTACACTGGCACAAGGCTATTGAGCGTAGAGCGCAAAAACTCTTGATAAATTAATTGTAATACAGCCTCATTTGAGTGGCTATTGCGCCGATGCACTGCAGCAATGCAGGTTCAAAGTCATCGTGTGTGTGTGTGTGTGTGTGTGTGTGTGTGTGTGTGTGTGTGTGTGTGTGTGTGTGTGTGTGTGTGTGTGTGTGTGTGTGTGTGTGAGAGAGAGAAAGAGAGAGAGAAACAAGGGAGTATATGCAGGCTTTTCATGGACTCGGGCATTGCAATGCATGAGCTGGGAAGAAAATGTTCCAATTAAAAAAGAAAAAAAGTCAAAAGCCTTCACAAGTAATTTACAAAAACTAGTCTCCTCAACATTACTTTTTATAGGTGGAGAGAAAAGAGAAATGAAAGGTATAGAGAGAGTTCGGGCGAGCAAAAGTGACCCAAAGTGTTATAAAGAGGAACTGTGAAGGGAAAGAGATAAGAGAGCTGGCCAATAAAGTGAGATTGAAGTTAAGTATAACTTCACCCTCAACTCATCCCACCTGTGGAGGTGGTGTGCGGCCGATGTGTGAGGCGGGACTGGCTCAGTGATATCACCAGGCCAGAGAAAAAATGGCACAGAATTGCTGGATGCTAAATGCTCTGTTGAGGTGAAGGCCTTTCACCCTCCAGAAACCCTAGAGCGGACATTAGTGTGGCGGAGGTCCACGATGGTCCCCAGCCAAATCGATTCAAGCCCGGTAATGGCCGAAGCTGGACCTGCTTTTTCTGTCACATTCATACACATCCATACGCTGCTGGAAGAGCTGTCAGAGTGTCTCTCCCAAGGACACGTCGGCATGCGGACTGGGGGAAGCTGGAATCGAAGCGCCGACTTTCGGGTTAGTGGGCAACCGACTTTACCTCCTGCAGCCGCCCATATAATGCAGGAAAGCCTGCAGTCTGGTCCAAAAA
This sequence comes from Scophthalmus maximus, assembly GCF_022379125.1. Classification (NCBI taxonomy): domain Eukaryota; kingdom Metazoa; phylum Chordata; class Actinopteri; order Pleuronectiformes; family Scophthalmidae; genus Scophthalmus; species Scophthalmus maximus. Next base: position 10,500,008 of record NC_061517.1, read on the forward strand.
TCTCAACTATGGCTACAAAACTAAAATATTAGGCAAAAGGTTTGAAAAGGCTAGCACAAACTCCCATGGATAATAATCCATCAGCACATATTTGAAGGCGGGTGTTTTTACTTTTAGATAAACATCTTGAAATATCTATATGTCATCATTGGCCTTGTCATGTTCAGGTGAGTTGAGGAATCTTCAACCCATTCAATTTAGATTTTTTATGAATTTGGAAATAAATGTCGATAGCAACACCTCCAATGATGTGCTTCATCCTTTATCCTTTCAGTTTACAGTTCAAAAACCATGTGTAAGCGTTACTGTAAGTACTTTCATTAGGATTACATATGCAATTTAGATGCATTATCCTGCAAAATTACGTTTATTTCCATTTATCTTTACAAATGCCATCCAAACTAAAGTGATCTTTGGTACAAAATGAACACTGGTTTGCAAGACAGACACATGCAGATTAGAAATTCCAATGACAAATCATTTGATTTATTTCACGCCCTGACTTCAGAAACGGACACCCCCGTAAATACAAATTACTTTTGATATAAAAATGAATTTTACAGCCCTTTTCCTCACACTCAAACTGCCAACCCCCAACTACATTTAACAGCATCCTATTTTTCAGGATCGACATCCTCTCCATCACACACTGCATCTGGACGGTGTCCCATCCACTGAGCGTCTGCGGGGAAACAATTTGATCGCACTGCCTACGTGTTCGATTGTGCCTCATGCGCACGATGGAAGTGTATTCTTCATAAATACGATACCAAGGTTATGGGCTATCTCCCCTGAACAGCTAATGTGGTTGCCTGATGGTGCATTCAGCATGATCAGTTACCCACAGTCAACTGATAGCTTTTGATGGTCTCCTCGCTTCAAGAAGTGGCTTCTACATCTGTTTTGCATATCAGCTGAGAGCGGGATGAACTCGTGAGCTCTCTGTTTTGAGCAGGTCATTGATGTGGTGTTAATTCAATGCTAATAAGATTAAAACATAATGCAGATTGTCTGCTGTGAAATGAGCCTGGTGGAAATCCTTTGAGGAGGCTTCTTATACAGCAGCAGTGGACCATGGCCTTGCTCCTCGGTGCAGAGTGGTAGAAGACGAGTTACTCACGAGAAGGGTGGGGGAATTGAATTAATATTGCCACCAGTCAACCTCTGAAAGGAAAAGAAAGGCTTACTGAATTCTATTAATGGTGTTAGTCCATGACTTGACTTTTATGCTCTTCCCAGCGCTTGGCGCTGTCAGATGGCACATGGCAGGATTAATCCCTCAGCATTGGTAATCCCCCAAAGACATCTGGATAAAGTTAGAAAAAAAAGTTGATTCCTAGCTTTGTGAAGGACACATTCCTATGTGAATGTACTGACACGAGAATGACAATGCACAGTTCAGAAATCCAATATAATATCAGTGCTGGGCCCGATGTCAAACCATTGAGAGAATATACTTAAAAACAAACAAATGCCATGGTAGTAAATCCAGTAAGATCATTCTCTGTGAGGCCTGTCAGGGTTGAAAGGAAAGAAGACAAGAGGATACACACATACAAGAACACACACACAAACACACACATACATTAAAGCAAAGGGAACAGTTCCAGAGACAAGCATTAATCCCCACAGATTTAGTGTAGCAGAACAATTGCTTTTGTCACCCTGGATAATCAGCACAGAACACAGTTTATGAATTACAGTACACCCACAAAGACAGAGACACTGGGAGAGAGAGAGAGAGAGTGTGTGTGTGTGTGTGTGTGTGTGTGTGTGTGTGTGTGTGTGTGTGTGTGCGTGTGCGTGACAGAGAGAGAGAGAGAGAGAGAGAGAAAGTGCATGTATGTCAGTGCCAGAGTATAAGCACAAAAAAAATGGAACAATGACGTCTACCTGTTCAAAGGCCTTGGCTGCAAATCTGGGAAGATTAATCAGAGTCATTCAGCCAGCGTTTATCACATTGTCTGCAGGGAAATGAGAGGCGATTTATTTCTATAACTTGGCCTACATATATGGAGAACTATCGCTCACATTCACTTCAGCCCCCTTTATCCACCCTGTAATGAGCATGTCGGCCAAGTGGACACAATACTGTCTAATCCATAATTGTTTACATTCTGCTGTTTGCTCAGAGCCAACTAAATCAAGGGGCCACTCCAACAAAACCACTTCAACAATGCATTACTAAGTGATGGTGTAATCGTTCTCTTTAATCAGCCTTTAGTTATGCCACGTAGTGCAATCAATTTATACCTTAATTTGGGAGGAGAGAAGGACAAAAAATGTGAGGAGAGCAAGGGGAAGGGAAGATATGCAACATGGGGACACTGCACCAACATGGTATGTGCTTTCTTGCAACAGTAAACACCTGAAAGTTTTTTGGAATAACTGACAGACATTGCCATCCCTAGATCCCCACGGCTGAAAATTGGCCAAACGCGTAAATGCGTGAGCTTTAATATGTTTGCGTAGACAAATCCAACACAAAAAAAACAAAGTTGCACAAATGATTAGATGGGTTTCACGGCTCCTTGTGGCGGGTTTGTTTTCACCATGCATCTTTAGACCCATGCAGAGGGCAGGAACCATCAGCTGCTCAGGATGCTTCTAAACACCCTGGAAACTGATAATCACCGACTCGTGTTCAGGCTCCTCGCTGAGAGCCTGCTGGTAATTGAATTGGAGGAGTGGCCACAAGTGAAGTGGGCTTTCGAAGGACTGTGGCTGAAGGCAATCGGCTGCGACAGACAGTGACGGAGAGGCGGGGAGGGAGGGGGAGAAAGAGAGGAAGACAGGTTCTATAATGAAATGTTCCCACGCTTGCAATAAGGTTTTTTTTTTTCAACAGCTTGAGCATCACTCCAATCACTCAGTTAGTCGAGATGAAGTTAGTCAGGACACTGTGTCCTATGACAGGGCAGCGTTTGCATGGATGGCACGTCAATGATGGCAGGGGAAGAAAAAAAAAAGGGGGGGGGAGGGGGCACATGCTTGAGACACCTCACTGAAAGACCCTCCCTGTCAATTACCCTTCACAGTCACATTGGCCTCAACATACCCCCCTCCCCACCGTTGGCTGACAGGTGGCAAGGTAAATGCATTCTGCAAAAGCTTGAAAGGCTTGGCGCTCGATATCTCTCCTTGAAAACACGGGCAGCCATCCAGAGCTTTGCGTGAAAAGAGGGCAGACGCACATACCAGGAACAAAAACAGGGGGACCCTGAGCGAGCATTTGGCAGAGGCGAAAGGAATCACGTCGGCGGCGGTGAGTTTGGACGGCAGACCGGGGCGCGGCGTTGACTTGCGTGACCTCCAACACAAAAAAAACACAAGCAGCAGGTAGCCCACCACCTCTACAAGTTTAACATGTTTAATCTGATATTGATAATTTGTTACAATTCCTTTGGTATTTGGTATTCTGCAAATACCAAAATGCATTTGGATCGAATAGCAGCAAACACGATGACATCCCTCAGCTGTTCTTTGTGTGCAGCGCTAATTAGTCAATGTCGGCATGCTAAAGTTAGCATTCAGCTCACAGCACTGCTGTGCCCAAGTATAGTCTCACAGAGCTGCTAGCATAGATACAGTTTTTATACACATCTGCAAGGCAACATTGCGTATACTGTGTCGTGACGTATATGATCATCTAATCAAAGCCCGTATCTGCAATCAAGAGCACGGGACCATCTTTGTCTCATTTCTGTGGTTTCATTTTTACAGCCATTCACCCAAAATGGACACAGCTTGCATTCCACGTTTAAAAATGAAAACATATAGAAGAATAGTTTATGAAATGTATTTTTTGATTCAAACAACTGACGACAAATTGTTATGTTCAAGAGCTGCTATACAACTGTACTTGTACTTGTCGTAACAAATTAGTTTGTTTTTCTAGAGTCATCAATGGTGAACTAACCCATAAATCTCACGTGCCTATTTCACAATTTGCTCTCAGTTATCAATTGAGCTACAGCCCCTACATGTAAACACAAAGCTTACATTAGTGGCATCTGCCCCTGCAGCTCTCATGTGTCTGGCCATTGCATCAAGCAATGGTCACAGGGTCAGTAATTCAGGCTGCTGTAAGTAACATTCACTGTTATGGGCAGAAATGTGGAAAAATACAGCTACTGCTGTGGACCCGGAATCCACAGACCTGAAAAATGACTTTAGTGATTTTTCTGCCTTAATAATAACAACCCCAGTGTAGTCACAATTCAACAGCCACACACATAAAACTAAATGTGGGAGCACGTAATTGCTTTAGCAAGGTACACTGAGATACAGAACAGAACATCTTGCCTTCACACCGGGACGCGAACAGAAAGAAAAAAAACACAATGTAAACATTACTCGGATGTAAGCATGCACACGAACACGAACACAAGCAAGCCTCAGGGTACACATCGCATTTCAGACGAAAACAAGAAAAATAATACTTAGGGAGGGTTAGAGGCAGTGGATGAGGGAGGAGTAAAAGAGAAACAAGAATAAAAGTCTGCAGCCCTGTGAGGCTGTAATGATCACGGCAACATACCAGAAAACAAAGCCGTCAGATGGATGAAAGAGGAAAACTGGGGGTTAGATCCATACCACTAGTGGGGCAGGAAAAAAACAATATCCATCAGGGATCAGTCTTGTGATAAAAGAGTCAGTAAGAGTCGGTATTGTCGTTATTGAGATTACGGTTTGACTTTTCCAGGTCTTGTAGACTAAGGTGCACTTAAAAGTAGACATATTTTGCTTTTTCAGTAAAAAAACCAAAACATTTTATCTGTATTGCCCACCACTATTTCCGTTAATCTCTAAAGAACGGCTGAAGATGACAGAGATTTATCTTCATTTTAGATGCAGGGTATTGTATTATATCATTAAACAAAAGGGGACATTTTGTCAATCTAATAAAATAGGATTATGTCATCTGTTAACCGTCAAATCTTCAGGCTGGAGCAAACGACAGAATGACTGACTGACGTCGCCATCGCAAAAAGCCATGCTAGAGATACAGAAAGAGAGAGACAGAGAGAGAGAGAGAAACTCAGGTGAGAGGGATGAAAGCGGCGCTGGTAAAAGGGGATCAGGGTTCACGGAGCTGGGTGAGAGGTAGGAGCACATCGTCTCCATATGTCTCTTTATACTCTGGAGGGCGGACTGAGGCCGAGGGGAGGGGAGGGGAGGGTGGAGAAAGACACACTGATGGAGACATAACAGCTGGGAGGTCAAAGTTGAGATTCACGTTCTCTTTTCTGCATGTGTGCGTGTGTGTTTGTGATAGTGCATCACCGTCATATCAGATTATTTTGATTTCAGCGAGTTCATCTAGAGGACAGTGTTGTATAGAAACCATCTTAAGGCCAATGGTGTCTGTAGTTATTACCTAAGCTTGGCCTGATGTGTTAGGTGTGATAATCGGTCATTGCTGTTGGTTCTCATGCTCTATTCTCCGCACAATGAGATTGCGCTGGTTAGTCTGTCTGCTTCTTTCAAAAAGTGTGCCTTGATTTGCACTGATGGTGTTCAAGTTAAGACTGAGAAGTACTGTACTGTAAACTACTTTGGATAGGAGTGTAACAAACGCTGACTGTAAGTATAGGCCTTGTCTGGAATATTTCCATAACTCAACCCCCATAAATCCCTTGATAAACCCATGGTAATCACTCTTACTGTTTTAATGATGAATTAATCTTGATTTAATGAAGAGATTAAGGATTATTGACAGGAAAAAAATAAATAGATTTTGTTCAGTGCATTTCAATGTATATTTCAGTTCATGATTTCTAATAAACAGAAAGATGCGTGCGCCTATCCCTAATTTCTTCAATGCTGCACATACAGTAACCACGAAACAAGAGCCATAAATCGGTCACGCGCCAACCCCCTGCGGTGTGTGCATGTCATGAACTCATGAGCTCCTGTCATTATGCAAACTTCAAATAAGTTTTAATTAAATAAGCAGATCACCTCACCACTAATCTTGACCTTAAAAAAGACAAGTTAACGCACAGACCAGGATCTAAATCACCACTGACAAATGACTTCCTTAACTGCTCTCATAAATCCAAGATAAAGAGTTGGGGACATCCCATTCACATGCAATCTTTCGGTCAAACTCTCATCACCCATTCCAATTAGCAGGCCTAACAATGTGAGCCACATTTCTCACTATACTGCCAAGATCAATATCCACTCATCTGCATTGATTATCGTTTTTCACAAGCCGTTGGCTCCAAAATAAATGCTCTATAAATCAGAGCTTTGTGACAGTGAGTTGTGAAAGAGGGCAGAGACACATGCATACTTCAAAGACAGACACACACACACACACCCAAACAAGGCCACACACACTTATAGCTATTTATGTGCAGACAGCCCCCCACATGCATCTTCCACATGCGCGCCCAACCTCTACACCACCGCCGGAGGAGCAGTCATCAAAAAAGCTGGTCTTATTAGGATTAGACATATTAATCATGCTCTGGCATGGCTATGCTAATGACTACAAAGCAGTCAAACACTCCAGCTCTCATCAATACTTCATCAATTGGAGGAGCCTAATGAATCCGCAAAGATGACAAGACGCATAAAGAATGGCTGACATGCTTTGTAATGGGGTGTATTTAAAGCGAGAACTGGAACTGCTTGTTTTTATAGCTCGAACAAATGTACACTATTTACAACATCAAGCAATTTATAGCCTTGTAAACTGACAAGACAACAAAAGTTAAATTGTATAATAAAAGCATGAGACACATTAGTGGCGATAATGTCCCGAAAAAGTCTGGAAACCCAGCCATTCTACCATCATTAAATTATGCATATCATTCAAAACAATCATACAATATTACTGAAGTAAAGCCAACGAGATTTTGTTTTATCTTTCTTCATTCATTCAGCCTGTGTTGGTGTTCGCTGATGTCTCATGGTTTTGCTCTAATCGATCAGTAACAGTAGTAAGAGAAGTACAATCTGAATCCTGCCTGCAAAGCTTTGATTTGTTGTCTATTGAATGAGTGCGACACCAGAGCTGTGCTAAAGTGCCCAACAAATCAGATGTGGGCAGAGATTCAGACATCATGGACGTGTCATCAAAGGAGGAGACAAAGGACGGATGTTCAACGGAAGTAAAAACAGTAGCAGCTGATTACCTGTGAGCATTTGTTCTGCTACTGAAAAAAGCCTTACAACAACACACCCACAACTGTCGACATGGTTCCATTGAAGAACCAGCCATTTTTTTGGTGCCAGCCCCGTACCAGATTTTATTTGTTCTGGACAGATCAAAGTTTGGCAGGCAAACTAGTACTGAGCCTGTTCCCTGCTGGTGGAAAAGGGCTCAGTGGTATATACGTTAGCTATAATGGCTCACTATATGGCTCCAACCTGGCTTTCCAATTGGTCACAAGAGTCTCACGTGCCAGCTGATGGCAGCAAACCAGTGCTGATGGGAAGTGGTTTTTAGAACAATTGGAACCGACTCAAAGAGTAGTGATAGGTGTTTTGGGGGGAAAACAGCTCCAGGGACTCAAACCACCAGTGGGCATCTTCATGGCAGATCCTTCATCAGATCTAATTTTGATTTGGAAAAATCAGCAGGTAACTTTTTCCAAGGTTATCGAATATTCATAGTCAAGCATTTTCACAATTTATTTCCCACTATTAACTAATGAATTCATTATGCACAGTCAATTATTTGTTTCTCAAGTGGTGCAGTCCATGAAGAAGTTATACAAGGCAGAGGTAGAGAGGTATTTCACTCCTATGTGACTGAATTAGCATTTTAATGAGCATAATGTTACGATAAAACACTTAGGTAAGTCCAAATGTAATGCATTTGACTGACTGACTCATTGCCAGAGGCGAACTACACAATAAGTAAAATATATATTTAATGCTTTTGGAATGGCTTTTTAAGCTGATGTTTTTTTACATGGTTTATTGAACATTTTCTACAGCATTTAGAGATGTTCAAGATGATATGTTAGACCCTTGGAATTTAGTCCCACGATTACACATTATCCAATATGAGAAAATGAAATCCAACAAACTTCGTAGCTCTACTGGGATCCCACACACAACGGAGTTACGTTTTCTTCACTTATTTTCTTTCTTTTGCCCCTTGACAATATACTACATGAAGTCTAGTAATGAAAAGCTGAGGTTTCTCTCTCACGAACACCACCTCTGCTTGGCTCCCCAACCACACGACACTTTATAAGATAAGAGATAAGATAAGATGCACCTTTATTCGTCCCACAATAGGGACATTTGGTCGTTACAGCAGCACAGTGGACAGAATATTGCAGATACAGGTTCAACCAAATATGACAAATGACCAAAGTTATTATCACTGGAATGATCCAAATCAATTTGTCTAACAACCTAGGTAGTAAAATCCCTCACAGGTCCAATTGCCTAAATGTCTGTGATTTAGCCAAAGCCTCACCAATGTGTGCCTGCCTGGCCCTCATCCACGGGATTTGAGCTAAGCTTTTCAGCCCCTGCTATAGAGTGAGCTCCGGGCTCGAAGGATGACTGTGTTGGTTTGTGGCTTGGTAAGTGATTAAACTTTTTTCCCCCCCTTCTGTCTGTCTGTTTATTTGTTTATTTGTCAGAAGGATTACGCAAAAATGTACTGAACAGATTTGCACTAAACTAGGTGGAAGGACGGGGGCACGGGTCAAGGAAGAATTTTGGATGTCCAGGTAAAGGTGCTGATCCACTATTTGATCACTTTCCTTTATATTATGTGACAGGGCATTTTATTACATTTTCGTCAATTTCTCAGGAAATATCGTATGAGTCTGGATGTAAAAAAATAAAAAATAAAAAAATCAGACATATCCAAGTTGTTTAGATCTATTTTTTTTTTAAGAGCAAGAAAGACTTGTATAGGGTTGTTTGGCCTTGGCGGAGGTATATACGCTCTACTGAGAGCCATTCTAGTTGTTCAGTTAGTCATGAAGAGCAGCACAGCCCTCGGGTCCGCTTTTTACTATCTTGTTCAACTTCGAAACAAAATGTGTCCCCTGCAATTCTGTCTCGCTGCAATCAGCTTTTGAGATAACTAGGAATTCAGATCTGTATTTCCTCTACCATTGCCCCCTACTGCAAGAATTTAATGTATGTTTGTATATATTTCTGTTACTTACCCTAATTTATGTAAACATGTTTAATTTCTGCTCAATGTGACAGTCTCTACTGCGTGGTGATTTCATATATGGTCACATTTCTCTCCTCTCCTCCGTTTCCCACACACAAGCGCACACACACACACACACACACACACACACACACACACACACACACACACACACACACACACACACACACACACACACACACACACACACACACACACACACACACACACACACACACACACACACACGGAGCAGAACAGAGCAGAGCAGAGGAGAAACGGGTTGACAACTCGTTACGTTAAGTGCAGTAAAAGCTTTCAAACAAGTGTCCAAAATCCCTCTAAAACCAGTGATGGACAGATGTCGACTACGGCCCGCAAGTCAGTCCTACATATCACCCTTTCTGGAACGCAAGCAAGGCAGTCGAACTCGGAGAGACACTGAAGATGCAATGTATAGACATCCTGTTGTGTGGTTTCTCTCTCCCTAATTTTCTCCCCCTCCTCTCTCAGCCCAGTCTGCGTTTCCCTTCTCTACCGACATACTGTTATCATTAAAGCAACTTGCATTTCGGAGAGAAGAAAGAAGAGAGCTTCTTCAAAAAGAACTATTCACCTGGTGATTCATTGCCCATTGTCGGAGGGGGATTATGGATTCTGATTGAGGCCGGATTACTGTCAGATAAACAAAACAATCAAAAAGCCACAGCGGGCAGGACATTGTGTATGTGGCAAAGGTAGGGCACACAACTAATGAACACAGACGTGTGCACACAACAACATAATCTGACATATACACCCACACATGCAGACACACAGACATAAACAGTGGGGCTAAAGCTCAGAAGTCAGCTGTAAATTAAACATGAAAGTGCAGATGATACGAGATTCACCATGGGCAGAACAAAGCGGAGCACATTCTCAACAGCACAAAAACGAAGCCCCGAGGCCCCGAGGCAGAAGGACAAGATATCAAGGAAAAACATCTCCTGTAGGAAATGGCTATTTAGTCACATGAGTATAAATTGCAGGAGAGCAAACTGGCAGGGTACTTTTTTCCACAGATTCCAGTGCAAGTTTGTGGAAGACAGAGTGTCGGATGAGATGTTGTGTAAATCTGAAATCACAGTCCATGCGTGAGCTGGGTGACCTTCAAAAAACACATCCACGGTCACAAAAACATCCATGCATATGAGGATACACAGTAATATCCATCTCTTTGTGTTCACGCATGCGCCAAATGCATGAAGACGGACATCGTCTATGTTTAAGGTCGGTCGGCGTGTATGTGATTTGGTGAGTGTGTGTTTATGACGTAAACTGAGAGCAGAATGTCAGGCAGGTTTACATTAGTCAGCAGATGCAGTGGGCCCCATCATTAGTCACTCTGACACCCACTTCTGGCCCCTGCTTTATTGACGAGGCCAAACTGAACATCGAACACAAAAACAGACACACACTCACACACACACACACATGCACATGCACCCTCCCCTTCCGCAATCCTACTGTAGAAGCAACAGGAGACTGGATCAGCGTCTCAGGTCTTCCTCCAGTGGGGGGAGGCAGCGACACAAGCTGCCGCACGTCAACAAAACCAACACGCTGCGGAGCAGGAAACGGCACACACACTCTTTTCCCTAAGGCAGCGGCTATTCATCTGTCCACAGACCAAACGATCGATCCGGTACCCAACATCTGCTCGGCACCAGATCTTCTGGGCAGGTTGTGAATGGCGGGGCCACAATGACATGGTGCCAAGTGTGTCACAGCAATGAGCTCAGAGACCATTTATGGCCTCCGTGACGCTGACATTTAGCAGGATGCCGCAATTTGTCAGCCTCTCAGTCTGAGTCACACATCCACAACAGGGGACACTCGTAAAACACATTACCATCAGGGCCTAATAGTGCCGCATCACAGAACTCGGCGTGTGAAGTGTGCACACAATTAATGATGTATGTGTGGTTCCCCTCACTACCACGGTTGGAAATATACGAGGAGGAAAAACAGGTCGGGAGACGTAAAAAATGGATGAACCAAACATACTCGACATGTTCCTCTTGTAAAAGTCAATAAAAGCCAGTTGATGAAATGGGGGAACATGGAAAAGAATAACAACAGCCCCGGGCTGCAGGTTTTTAATGCAAACATGTATGCCTTTTAAAATTGTGTGTTCATAACAATAATCATTTCTGCCTGTTATTTGAACTCAAGAGCATCAGAGCCTTTGTAACAAGAGGCACTTCATTTCCAAGGCCAGCAACTAGTGTAACTCACAGAAGGTGAGTGAAGGAGGAGGAGGGCTTTCAAAATGCTAAGTCACTGTTTCAGTTCCTTCTGAACTGAGAGAACATTCTACCAGACCGAGGGGCAAGTAAGAGATGGTAGTAATGATATGACCTATTTTTTTTTATCAATTTTTGTTTCACTGAAATGCTTTTAACTTCCCCCCTTTCAGCATTTCTACAATTCCCCTTTGTTTCTTTCTTTTTCACTCAGGTGATTTATAGAGGACAGGCAATGGTGCAGACATTACTTAGACAGAACAACTTAATGGCTGGTCTTTCCCCAGAAGAATAGCCTCAGTTATAAAAAACACAGTGCTGGACACAGGATACTGAAAACTGTTTCTTATCTTATGTGTAAAGTTTGTAAATGATGTCTTGGAAAGGGTGTCACAGACTTCCGAGGCAGTTGTAGGTTTTAGGGCCACAGCATCAGACACACATTTGGAGTTGAATCATAATCAAACATTTACTCCACTACAAATGCACACACACACACACACACACAAATACACACACACACACACACACACACACACACACACACACACACACACACACACACACACACACACACACACACACACACACACACACACACACGCAGCATTTGCAAGCAGATTAAAGAGGTGCGTGTGCTCTGTTCTTACCCGAGCGTTGTCATAGTAACAATGGTGTACCAAAAGGAGGCTGGGATACTGGTGAATTTGCTGGAGCTTGAACCCTTCTCTGCGTAGAACATAACTGTAGCAAAGATAATTATGGCCATAGTGAGGGAGAAGAGCAGGAAGCCCAGCTCGGAGGCACAGCTCTTCAGCGTGTAGCCCAGGATGCGAAGGCCCTGCGAGTGGCGGGAGAACTTAAAGATTCGGAACACGCGGAAAACGCGGAGTGTCACGAAGGCGCCGCTCACGTCCTCATTGTCAGTCATCACCAGGCCAATGTAGTAGGGCAAGATGGCCACCACGTCAATGATGCTCATGACGGACCTCATGAAGCGGTAGCGGCTGGGCGCAGCGAACAAGCGCATCAGGTACTCCACGGTGAAGATCATCACGCAGGCCGTGTCCATGCAGAAAAAGGCCACGGTGTAGCGCTCACCACATGGAACCTCCTTCTGGTTGGGCACCAGGCCGCAGGGGACCGTCTCCACCACATTGGTGATGACAGAGATAGCAATGAAGAATCCAGTGACGTAGTAGAAGACAAGGGCCATGGTGGAAGTGTGGGGGTTCTCAAAGGCCCGCCACATGGTCTCCCTGCAGGTCATGTTGGGCAGCTTAGCGTCCTTGTTGTCCTCCTGGTCATCCATCAGACGCTCTGCGTTCTCCCGCCTCCTGTCTTTGTACTCTTCGTAGCAGCAGTCGCCAATTATCTCTGGGATGATGCCAAAGAACGACAGCTCCTCATCATAAGAGGAGATGCACTCGTAGCGTGGGTAGTGGAGCTTGCCGGTGCGGTAGAAGTTGAGCACACTGCGGAAAACGTCGGGGTCCCGGTCGAAGAAGTACTCTTTGGTCTCCTCGTTGTAGAAGAACTCCTTCTCCGAGCTGCCCAGCAGGGTGTCTGGGTAGCGGTCCAGCGTGTTCCTCCAGGTCTGGAAGCGCCGTCCGCTGACATTAAGAATGATTAGCTCATCCTGCCGCTTGCTCTTCTCAGCGGGCGCCACTGGCATGGGCAAATTGGCCACGGGCATCCAGCCAATAGCTGCCGCCCGGGCGAAGGGGAGCCATGCCGCTACTCCCGCCGCCATGCTTTGTCCGGCTTGGGGCGTAGGGGGGGACAAATCCAGCACCTTCACTACCAGCTTGTCTTCAGCTCATTCACCATCTGAAAGGGGAAGAGATTGAGGGCGTGCGTGAGGAAAGGAAGCACAAGAGTGCTATTATGATCCTGTCAGTGGGGAGAGAGTGAGAGCAATGGACGAGAAAAACAGAAAGAAAAGGAGAATTTGAGATGTTTTGATGTTGAAGAAACAGAAAGAAACAAAAATGAACAACACAACTTATTCTAACAAGGCAGCCAAAGCTGAGACAGCAAGAAAAATAAAAGAAAGTATCTTACAAGAATAAAATTATACGTTGGGCTCAGAGTGAGAAACATTTACATATGGCTCAATACAAAATGTATTTCTATTCAACATTGCAAGCTTCAATGTGATTGTACTGCGATTTTTCCCCCCAAAAAAGCATCATCTTCCCTACATGATGACTGAAAGGCTTTTCTCTCTCAGGTAAAGAGCAGACCTCGGCTCACAGCAAATTTACAGTTAAAAGAAAATAACTGTAGGCAGGGGAGAGAAGAAACATGCCTTACAACAGTCCTACTGCTGGCGGATTTTAGGTTTTTTGTTAAGTTCTTTTCTATAAATAGGCAAATTGACGAGGATAATCTTCTTAAAGAGGGCGACACAACAAGAGATCCAAAAAAACCTGTTGAGTTCCGACGACGCAACTGCAGATGCGCCTTCGTAGAAGTCGCATGACACAAGCTTGTTGTTATTCCAATTTCTATGTACTTACATTCATGCCGATTCTGAAAAAGGATTTTTTTTTTTTGGCATTATTCCTTTAGATGGCAAAATTGACAACAACGATACAAAGCGATACAACGAGCCGGACAGCTTGGTCACTACATGCAGCTCATATTAGTTTATATATACATATATGTGTATATGTATATATATTTATCTTATCCATTCCGTCAACTCACCGAATCCAAAATTCTCCATCCAAGAAAAAAAACCCTACAAAACCGTCGGCCTCCTTCCAGAGCAGTTAAGTTACAGGTCGGGGGGGTGGGGGGGGGGCTTGGGTATCTCTGACAGCGTGTCTGGGAAAGAATGAGAGTGGAAACGAAAACCAGGACAGAAGTTATTTGACGAGGAGGAGAGTCACGTCGGACGAGACGCTTCTACAGGGGGCGACGGCGGAAAAGTGCCGGAGCCGGTCGAACGTACCACAGCCGCCTCGAGTCCGTTCCCATTACGCGCGAGCGGCAGATGACGCGAGGGCGCAGCGCCGCGAAGACCGTCTCACCTCGGCGTCTGAGGGATGAGTGGTGGTGGGGAGCGACGGAGAGGAGGAGGAGGAGGAGCGCCGTCTCTCCCTCTCTCTCTCTCCCTCTCCCTCCCTCTCTCTCCCCCTCTCTCTCTGCGCAGGTCGGATTGTGAACCAAAACTGCATTCAATGGGAAACCTCGATGACTCGCAACGGCGCGCAAGAAACAGTGTTATTCATTGAAGGGGGAGAAGAAGAAAAATTCAAAGAAATGCTCCGTTTCCTCTCATCGGATCCCAAATGAATATAGTGCTACTACATGTGGCATCTGCTGCTCTGTGCAAACAATATTGTTTCAGCAAAAGCAAATTGGCAACTGCTGCCAACTGAGTTATCCACAGGGTACGTTTTTCCCCCGCAGGGGCGTAGCCAAAACAAAACCAGGAGCCCCTCAAACAAGGGGGCCCCCCGTTGTTGGCCACTTGGAGGCAGTGGAAACCAGCTTCGTCCGCTCCAAAAATTGATGTAGTACACTTGTCAGCAAATATACATATATTCAGTATTTACACATGTTGCATACTATCATTGCTCTAGAGTAGTTTCTCTGTCGATGTGGCAAATGTAAGTCCAACATCCACTCTCTTTTCGCTCTGATGTTAGTCTCTTGAGGGAAATAGTGGGGCTCTTTGGCTACTTAATGCTCCACTTCCATCACCAGCCGACCGCTAACTTTGCCTGTGTGCAATGTGGTGCTGGGCAAGTAGTGCCCAGGGGGTCAAAAATTGTATATGAACAGTGAATCACCCAAACACTGAGCTGGCACTGTATGTTCACTTGTATAAATATAGTTTATTTACATTAATCAAATTTGAGTGATAAAACTTGTCTGCCATACAGAGTAGAGGTCTCCGAGGGTCCAAAACCCAAAATTGACCAGTGGAATATCTGCCCAAACCCCAATCTGTGTAAATCAATTTCAATAGAAGAGAGACTGAATCCCAGCCAATCCAAAATGCAGTAAACCTAAAAAGAGAACATTGACAACACCTAACATGAAGCAACAACTGAAAATATCCGCAATTTAACAATAATGTGCCAGGAACAAATGCCAAAGAATCTAATTTCAACTTGTTCGGGTATCTCAAAGACTCGTGGGAGTTTTCACTTCCTTTTTCCCAACTGGGAGATACAGCAAATAGACAGAAGATATTATTCCTTCCCAATTTATTATCTGTGAGACAAATTCCAAATGATATCATCATTTAATCATGAAAAAAACATTCAAATGGGCTATTGATTGTGAAAGAATTTCCCCCATGGTTATTGCACGAGCAGAGCTCATAGGGAGTACATTCGTATCCATTTGGATCCGCTCAGGTATTCAATATACTCACACACAGAAACAACTTGTGGCAGAAAACCAATACACGATCCGACCGTACTCTATTAGACTGAGTGTATTTGGACTTGGTCCTACTCCGGTCGCAGGCTTGGTCTCGGTTCCCCTGAACCAAATGGACCTCTCACTCTATAGGGACCCATTGGATCCAAGAGACACACAGGAAAATATTACCTTAGACAGAAATTATTAAGAGACCAGAGAGAAACCATCTACAACAAAAACAAAAGATCAGTTGGCAGAGATTGAGTTACAGTTATATCTCAGTCATTTTTTTTTGTTTGCATTCTTTTTGGGGCGCCGGGTTTCTACAGAGTCTGGTAATCATCTCTACGTGTAAGTTTATTCATGAAAGCAAAGCAAAACAAACGGGCTCTGGTGGAAAAAGCTCTCAGAGCAATCGCCATCTGTACAGCAAGTACATTGCTGTGAAGGCTCACTCAGCCTCTTTCACACCACGAGATACTGTAAAGTTACTGTATTCCCTAACTCCTGCAAGAAAGTCATATAGATTGTTATTGTATGTGCGTAGTTCCTTTTATGCTGATTGATGAACACAAGTCAATCCAGTTTGACCTTTTCAGTGCTTTACTGAATTATGTCAATCAAGCTTGCGATATGTGGAAATGCCATTCATGCTATAGCTCATAACTCTGGGGAGAATAATTTTTGGGAGAGCGCGGCCATTTGCATTCAGACTCAGGCGGCGTCCCCACATTATTCAATGCTTTGAAGAACAATATATGGCTCTAATTGAGTCAATAGGGATCCTATCCCTCTGATACGTGCATTCAACCTGAATACCAATGGAGTCAGCTCACACACACAGACTGCAGCACATAACGCTCACGTCATAACGGTTAAGGGCAGACATGTGCACACTTGCTAGTGATTGTTATGTGGACATACAGACCCCACAAACCACCATCTCAGGGTTCGATTCAGCTGTTTACCATACAAACGGGGGGGGGGGGGGGGGGGGGGGGGGGGGGGGGCAACCAGGCCACAACATACCTTTTCATACCAGTAGTAATTGTAAATCTCTCCTAATTTCTGGATCGGTATGGCCTCATGATTTTGAGCAGTATGTCTTTCCCTCTATTTGAAAGTCTCTCTCCAGCATCTCGCCGCACTCTAACCCTAACCCACGGATATCTTCACCTTCCTGCACTCCTTCCTGGCTGAATAAGTAGGATTATTCCTTTGAACTCACGGGAAACCGAGGGAATGTATGAAATGGGCAGTTTATGGGGAAATGTCTAAATATGACTTGTATGATAATCTTCAAAGGTTTCTTACCATTAACTCACACACTCCAGTGACAAGGCAGAATCCTTTATGTTGAATCCCTGTCTCAAACTTCTCAGACCCACTGGAGATCTTGAGAACCCTGCACCTAGATTGACAGAAAGGAAGATATGTGATATAAAAAGCAGAAAAGGATTAAAACGCCTCATTATTTTGTTTCATGGTTTGCTGTAAATATTAAAAATGACCATGTCTGTGAAAGCTTTCTTCCTTGCAAAACAAGTTTTTTAAGAGCTATTCCATCTTGCGCCCTCACTCCTCAGCGTCACACACGTTGACCAAGGTGATTAGTGAGACAAGATACGATAAATCACAGTGTAATTTGTTCCTGTACTTGCCGCTGCCATCTCTTAACGCAGAAAGGGACTGTTCAAGTTATTTTCTAATGCAGCAGCACCATTTTCACATGCATCTGCACACTATGTGTATTATACTGCATGCAATATCATAACTGGTCTCAGATCTGTGAAAGCTGAGTCGAAGGCAGCTCGACAAGCGCACACTGTAGCCACGGTATAGCAATCGAAGATCTGAGGAATATCCATGAAGCGGATGAGCGGACGTAAAAAAAAAATTGCTACTCACCCCTGCACACGCACGCTGCACAGGGACTAGCATTTTCAACCTTGTGAGCCATTCCAATAATTCAAATGTCAGTGATGAATAATGTCACAAGGTGGGTTGAATTTCATGGTCAGTTGCCCTCTGTAATTATCTGAAGACACGGTGCTGTTATTAAAACTCTAAATCCTCCCTGTCTGATGGTGCTTGAAGTTACAGCCAGCAGTCAGTTGGCTTAGGACGCACTTTGTAGCTTTTTATGTTGTAGCCTATCCGTATGAACCAAAGTTTAAAAACTGTGGGAAAAACAGCTGACTAATTCAGAAAGATTGTATGTCTGTTTCCTTTTTTTCTTTTACAGGACAGTCTCAGGACAAAGAGACGCATAATGCCGTTCTCAACCCGATGCAGTTTGTATGTCTTGGTGTCTCGGAGCAACTCTTACCCTCCTCCCTGACAGATGTGACTTAAAGTGTCCTCGGTGGCCCCAAACAGCACAGTTTACTGAGAGAAACGCTGAGGTAAAGGTGACAATTAATTTCCCTCCTCTATATCGCTCTCACTGCCGTTGCCTTGATACCTCTGCTAACTGCTGACTGCTGATGGCCACCTCGTAGCTGGCAGACACACACACACACACACACACAGGCGCGCGCGCACACACAGACATTCAAAATCACCATTACCCATTTCCCTTGTATGCATTCCCCACAAACTGCATCCTTATTTTTTTTCTAATCCCCATTAGGTATCTGAAATCATCCTTTGGGGATTTAGTCTCAGGCTGAGGTGGAGTTTATCCTTGGTGTGCCAAACACTGACTTGGCAGCCCCTTTGTCTACTGTTCAGGGCGGCAGTCGGGCCCGCGGAGGGGAGGAAGGGTGCTCATGGACGCGCTTTTGGCCGCAATCCAGCACACGGAGAGACTAAGACAGCAGATCCCGCAACCACTCCAACCCTGTTAAATGTCACGCTTCGTCTACCGATGCCCAAACCGAGTTGCCTCTGACCAAGGGACCAGGGGAGCAGTGCTGTCGGAGGAGGCTCTGTATACTTATGTACCTTAAATCAACTTTTGATTTGATTGTATCGTGCTCATTTCAACGAACAGAGCAAAACTGCACAGTTTTCCCTTGTCATGCAAGTATGGTGGCTTGGAGTTGAACATTTTTTGGCAGCTCGAATGTAAATCTTATGACTGTGCCAATAAAAGGAAATCATGACACTACAAATTTAGATTTAATTCCAATTCCACTGGGCTCAGGTCTATATTACGTAAGAGCTAATACTGAGTTTGCAATGAGAAAATGTTGGTGCCCTAGACAAGATTTTTGATTGACACCGCCCCCCCCCCACCATCAACTCGTGACTGTGTATTTTTTTGTAATAAAAAGTCTGTTTTTGTTGATAATTGAGTTTGTGTCAAAAATGATTAACAATAATATGTTATTGGCAAATTCCGCTGCAACAGAAAATAAAAGTGACACTATTGCACAGTCGCCATGAGAGGGTGCAATTCCTCTGAAAAGAATCCCCCCCCCCCCCCACCTGCAGTTTTGCGCCCTAGGCGACCACCTATGCCATAGGGCCGCCCCTGTTCACCCGCAGACAGGGACGCTGGGAGAAAAGCCCGGCGTCTCACCTCTGACTTTTTACTCCCAATTTTCTCTTTCATCACTCTGCTCCTCGGGCCAGAGTAGTCAGAGGTGTAAAGAGGTTGTTGATATTCTAGACATATACTGACTCTCCAAGAAAAAAATCTTGCACCAACACACATCCGACCTCCCTGAAAACAAAAGCAGAGCATTCGGCAGCACATTGTAAGGAACGAGGTTGTCTGTATTCTTTCATTGCAGAAACCTCTATATTCATTAATGATACTGTTTATTATAGCTTAATACCAATAAAAAGTAATGTTGAATTTCTCTCACCTGTAAACCATATCTTTTTTAGCATCGCTAATTTTTGCTTGTCCTTTTTAATCCCTTTTCTGTCACTTATGTTGATAAAGTGGTCTTTTTTGAAGGCCACTCAATTGAAACCAGCCAGTTTAATAATCTACAACAAGGACAGGTTTGTGCATCCTCCATGCCAGAAAATTAATTATAGCAAAATGTCTTGTTGATAAACAGGGCAGGAGACTGGGTGGTGGCTTCATTTTTCTTACTCTGTCAGTGCCTCAAGAGACTAATGGGATTTCTTTTGTTTGTGTTTTACTTTTAATTTACACTTTGCCTTTAACTTTGGAGATAAATGCTGACATGGTGAAAGAGAGCATCTTTAATTGATTTTGAAGTGTTGCTCACAGAGCCTTATGTGACATCCTATTAGAGTTGCAATGAATGTATTACAATGCGAGCAGAACATGATTCAAAATACATTATGGGTATGGCTGTAGGTCTCTGTAAGAACATAATCTCATCCCCAAAGACCTGCACTGGATATACATCCTTTTTCGCTCTCTTATGACACGACATACAGTGAAGTATCTAAAGGAAAAAGCAGGAAATGGGTTCATTCCATCTTTTGTCCAATCCCTTTCGCAGATCTGGGCAACAGTGACAACAGGCCAATCACACGTGCTAAGATCTCCTCATCCCCAAACAGTCAGGTAGTCAGGTTAATGCCACTATACAGCTGGGAGATGTAGTCCCTCTATTACCTTGAGTCTCCTCCCACTTAGCTGTGATTGATATTGGCTGAAAGGGAGGCACAGAGGGGTGTTCCCTCCAGGTGTGAGCACCATGTTAAGAACTTGGGCTCAACGTTTTACAAACCACAATGTCTGCAACGCTGCAGCTGGTGCACGGGATCCCTGAAAAAACAATTACAAGAAAAGTTACTACCTCCTCCAAATGTCAGCTGGATGGGACAATCCCCCTTCATCTGGAAGAAATATGGAGATGATCTCCGTCCCCGACTGCATGAAAACCTACCCGCTCATAACTCTACATAGTGAACCTAATAAAGTCCTTGAATGTGAAACAGGCCACTGAAGCAGAACCCCCCGGGAGGAAATAGGTGCACAAGGCGCTTCCTTGATAAGCAACGTTATGTTGTTGAACCTCTCCTGAACCGTAACTCTGAATTGCCATGGGGGTGACACAAATCCATGGCTGAATTTACAGACAGGGGTCTCCTGGGCTGGATGGCACTGCGATAATAGAACATAAACAAATCAGGAGTCACACAAAAAATAAAAAAAACCTGCAAAGGTTAATGTGCAGTAAAAATGACAGACATGTTTGTGCTATTAGAGTAAAACATGTGAAATGTTTCTCTATGCATTTTAAATATTTACGGGTGCATATCATCACTTTCTGACAGGGGATGTTGTTCAGGACCGTGTCTCCCTCAGAGAAATGTACTCGTGGGGCCGAGTAGTGGTCTACCTGTCATGGCCCTCCCACCACATCTACAATGACCAGACACACTTTTCCTTTAATCACTCACAGTCAGTGTTAACCTTTTTCAAAGCAACACATATATGATAGCATACTTTACTTTACAAGGCCAGGAATTAAATACAAGGGATTTTTTTTCTTCTAATTTCAATGTTGACACCTCTTTCATAAACCATTGATGCAGATGCTATGGTCGGCTTAACAGATATATAATTTAAAAGTGTTAAAGGTTTACACCCCTCGAGTAGTGCTGACATTAATACAGGAGCTCTGACTTTTGGCTTCAGTGTTTACGACGAAATTACAATATCTACAGTCTAAGTAAATATTTGATAGTACAACAACAACTAAAACCTGGGGAATGACCATTAACTGTGCTTTATTTTTCCAGCCAATCCTGCTGTGTGGCTCCAAGGGTGGCAATATGTGTCCAAGGCTCAATCCATACAGCTACGTTTGAGTCTTAAAAACAGCGTCATAAAACTACTACGATGGCATTTCACAAAATCAAAATGAAGGCACAAAGGTTAAAGCACAAAATGCAGCATGTCGATGCTTGTGATGATTCCCTATTTACATCAACGCAATTTCGTTCAACTGTCCAAATACTTGCCGTGTTATTACTGTGACTACACAACAGTAAAAAAGTCTGAGTTACCACAAAAAGTGCAATTTGTTGGTATAAATCTCAGAATCAGATTAATCCTCAAATAGCCACCAAACAGGGGGATAAACAGCTTAACTGCATGATGCCTCTCATCCTGCAGGGCCACATGTTCACTTCTTGCACCAAAAGTGTGATAATAAAATAAAAGCACTAAGGCATCCAGTTTCCTTTTTACATTTTCAAAATAACAGACAGTGTCTGGTAGATGTGGTGATGGATGAAGGTACATGTATAACCTCAGTTTGGGGTTGCCATAAATATTTTTTTTTACTGATGGGTGACAAATTGAGACATTTTACAGATAAAAAAAACAAAAAACGAATCAGTTCTCGCTGGCAGACAAACTGTGTAGCAGCACCACTACCTCATCTCAGTTTTAATGTAGTCATGGGATTATCATTGACACCACCACATTCAACACAAACAAACGTGTACACACAAGGATTTAATCCTTTCAGTGAGACAAAACTTTAAATGAGTCCAAGGTGAAAAGAGCTTCACGTTTCTTCACTCTTCTCCCTTTCTTGTCTCTGTGACTCATCTCTTCTAAGTGAGATTAATAGAGCGTTCAATTCTCATTCCGCTGGCTCCTGTGCATCCAATTACCCAACATGCACAATCAAAGTAAATATCAAGGACCACACAAATCACTTTGCAGATGTTTGGTCAGGGAAATATGTCACACAAAGCGGGACATACATGATCGTGTCTTTGACAGACAAGTTTCTGTCTAATTAAACGGAACACTTTTCAAGGGTGTTTGTATTTGTTGTCATCTGTATTAGGAGTTTGGAATCTTCTTGGATAATGACTTAGTACCTGGAGCTCCACTGCATCCTACTAGAGATGATGAGAAGTAATCGTTGAAGGTTAATAAAGGTGCACAGCACTAATCAGGGCAGGTCCGTGGGATGCCTCCTGGCCTTTGATTAACAAAGTCGTCTAAGAGAGGAGGATAAAACTCAAGTCCTGCAGGCAGACTACATATATTTTCACATGACTTGTGACAATTTTCACACCTAGGCCTACAGTACATTGTTCAGTATGTTCCTAGCTGTCTTTTAGACTTTGGAACCCTGTGTTCCTTATCTCTTCAAAACAGGGAAAGGCAAGTTGAGTTCCGACAAGGGGATGATGATGGACAGATAAAAAAAAGTTATTTTCCCTTAGATTTTCACTACGTCTGCCTCACTCGGGGGGGTTTTACTGTATATTTTATACTGTCTCCAATCAACCCTTTCAAAGACCCGAGGGTCGTCAAATGACGTTATCAAGGTTGGAGCTTCTTCCTTCCACTTCTGGTCCGCGTTTCCACTTCTCACTTCCATCTCCAGTTCACTGGGCATTGAGCAGGGGGTGGGGGATGGGGGGCGGGGGCCTGAGCATTCAAGACACAGCAAGAAAATGAAGGAAAGAAAAATAGTAACTGCCGCCACGACCTCTGTCAAGACTTGTGAGTGCAAGAGCACATTTCAGATGATGCACATTGAAGATGGGACGAAGATGCACATCCGTGTGTGTGACACACACACTCACACACACACACACACACTTTTTGCCACTTGGAAGGCAGCCACTCAAGTCTGGCTATGTGACGAGTGACTTTGACGAGATCAAATGTAACTCAGGGAGAGCTGGCTGTCCTTCTGTAGCAGAGGACAGACACTGATGACTTTCCAGGATAGCAGCAGACAGAGTAATGGTCTGAGGTGATGGTGAGACGCCTGGTGCTAATCACACCATCACTTCTAGGTGGGGAGACAGAGAAGGGGCCCCGATGCTTATGCAGTATCCATGGCAACTGTGGCCCGAAGGACATCTGAATTTTTGTGTATGTAACACACGAGTCTGGTGTAAATTGTGGGCATGAATTCATTTGTGTCTGCAAGTGTGGGCCATTCTATACTTGTACGTTTTTGTGCTTGTGCTACATAGAGTGCACTCGAATTAACTATTCAAATGTGTGTGTGTGTGTGTGTGTGTTGTTTGTGTGTGTCTGTGCGCTGTAAACAATCCCGTTGAATTTAAATTCTCAGATTGTGCTTTGACATTGCCCCTCTCTCTATGCATATGCATTACTCATTATATTCTAAACAAAGCTAACACGGTGAAACGTAACCCTGTCACGAGTGATCCGTGGACTAATGAATACATTACAGTTGGATCCAAGTGGGAATACTGGCCGCGGGAATATTATTCTATTTTCGTATAAGCATTCAGAGTCATTTTTTTACACTTAAATGGAGAGGACAATGTCAATATCAGAATCCATCAATCAATGTCCACTGTGCCCTCTCTGAAGATGTGAACTCAATGCGCCTTTTCCTGGCAAAGAAAAAGCTTTGCTCGCTCACGGTTTTACTTTCCATGTACAGTAGATAGATAGATAGATAGATAGATAGGACGCTCTTGCATGTGAGCCAGTTCTTCTTGTGTCTGGCCAACTTGGTGGCATGTGTCCTGTCTGCGGATTGGCTGAGGACTTTCTCAGGTGTGTTCAGGTCACTGTGGTTCAGTGGGAAACGCCACTTTTTGTAGCCCCACTTTGCAGGCACAATTGTTGGGCTCAAGCCTGGAGAAGAAGTGATGCTGGTTCCATTTTAACATGGCTGTCTGCTCTAGAAGAAGAAAAAGCGCGCGGAGGGTCACCAGCTGCTCCGCGTGTAAGAAGGTTGCAACGACCTCAAATGTGGTGTCAATAAAAGTGTTTAAACCCTCATACCACGAGAATGTGATTGATCAGAGGCTGGATCAATCGTTCAAGAGCACGAGGGATATTGGACGATGGGGCAAGCAACAGCGTATTTAAAATCGGTTTCTACTAATGTGAATTTAGCGTTCAAGGTAAAAGGAACATTCCAGCAATCTCATCAGAGACACCTGGTTCAATATCCTATTGATGCCGCATCACTTAACTTACCATGTACACTTTCTTCTCTGCAGTAACTCCCTCATACAAATAAACATTTCCCGCCATTCCTGCTGCAAAATCCCCCGAGGTTCAGATCTGTGCATGGAGCGCATCCTAATCCCCATATCCTACAGCTAATATACTTTATCACATCCTTGCATGATAGCAATTAGAGCAGGTTGTATCAAACTTTGCCGACAGGAGCATCGGGGATTTGGAGGGGTCTAATTAAGAGAACAGAGTAAACTGCCCGTGGCCCAACCAGTGCACGAGCTCAGCCCTCGCTCTCTCTCATTGGGTTCATTTTCATTATC
>NC_061517.1:10530000-10642500 GCF_022379125.1 Scophthalmus maximus
TTTTAATTCACGATTCCCTTTCAGACTTGCTTGCAGCCCTTGATTTTTTTTTTTTTCATCCCCTCAACATCATCTTGCGCTCTCAGCTTGATCTCCTTCCCAAGCCCCTGAACAATCTTTTCTCCAATTCTGCCTTCATCCGTCTCCGTCCCTTTCTCCTGCATCGTCTCACCCTCCCTTCATCTCTCCGGTCTCTCTGCCTTCATTCACCTTAAAGCTGCAGTTAATGATGAATGAGATGAACCTCCCTTGGGCTCAGACCTGGATAGCTCTGTGGGAAAGCGCTCAGCTGCCCCCTGGTCATTCAGGCCTAATTCTTTATTCATGGGCTGCATCGACACCAGTCCATCCAGTCCTACGTGACTCTAGAGACCCATCACTCACCTAACACCCTGTTTTCAAAGTATTTCTTTTTCTTTTCAAATTTGTTCAAAAGCAGCTTATAGCATTTCAACTTCCTTCACCGCACACGATCCTTCTTGATGAGTGAGCTATTTCTGCTGAAGTTATCCATGCATATTCTTTCCCCCATTGCCTATTTTAAGGCAGCGATTCCGCCTATTAAAACTTCTTGATGGCCTCTTGTTCTGAAAGCAGCTCCCACAGAATTCTGATTCACTTATCTCTCCCTACAATACAGTATAAGTACAAGTAGACAAAAAAAATATTTAATGCCTGTACACAGGGGTTTTAACATATTAGGGGCCTCTTCTGTTGTGAAAGTATAATCCACAGTCGTTCATACTGTTTTGCATTTTACATATAGTTTCCACATTTGAATGTATGCTCCTGAATTGGTCTAATAAATCTAAAATCCTTCTCCATCTGAGGGATTATTTTAATCTTGATATGTTTTTTATCTTTGCATATTCTGCAAATGAGAGGGATCTTATATGCGCCATTATTCTGACTACTTTTGTAGCAAATGCAGTTTTCTATACCGGCACCATTCTTAAGAAAATGACACGACAATCACGGAGCAATCACTTCCAGCAGCTCAGTCAGTGGAGGAGCGTGAGGTTTTCCAAGCAGAGTAGGTGTTCAACTGAAAATAGGAGGATTCACTGGAAATCCGGCGAGTGGCTGCTATCAGGGACACAGTGGCCTCCTTTCAGCGAGCGAGCCAACAAGTCTAATCTGCAGCATGGAGATGAGAAGAGCAAACGTGTGAGAGGGAACAGGGAGAGCTTTTACAAGCCTGTGTTCCTATGTTTTTCTGTTTATGCATCTATGTCTCTCATTGCACACCCGGGCTCATAATTAATGCAGTTTCCTCTACATTGAGTTCAATGTAATTGCATGTGGGTCAGATCTCAAGTCTTTCCAGTGGCGTCATGATTCCAGTGTGAAACTGTCGGCTGCTTAACTGAACACTTGTCAGCGCTCATCCACACACATCCACCCCCCCCAAAAATGCAAACAAACACGGCAGTGAGCTGGATTGCATCATGCCACGCCAAGCTGTGAGAGAGAGAGAACATTCATGCACTCGTGCTCTTTTACTTATAAAGTCGTGATGAATTAATCTGCGAGGGGTTCGGCAGCAGAGGAGGAATAAAAGAAGAAACGGAGAGAGGAAAAGGGAGGGGAGGGGGATTGCTGCTTTGCTCCCTTCAAAGCTGTGAGCCACATTGATCACTCTGCTCTCGTTCTCACATGAATATTGAGCATTAGTCACGGTTCATGAACAAAGAGGCCGAAATGCTCTGGAATTATGCTCTCAGAGACTTTATATGTCATATAAGTATAGAGGGAAAACTCAACTTTTCAATTGAGTTATTACTCTTAAGATCACAGTGATCATTGTGATTGTACATGGTGTTCTTTTTTTTATCATTATTATATCAAGCAGTGTAATTGTGGTATCTGTCTAATTATCAATATATTTCAATTCATATGTTGTAAAGTGTCGACAGTGCTTTCCTCATTGATAAAACATGGTAATGTTGGTGTCTCCTCCACTTTTGCCAACACTGAAACATCTTATATATGCTACAAGAAACTCTGTAAATTCATTCACTGTCCCAAGAGGATAAATCGTACTCACTTTGGTGAATCCGCTGATGTGTAATACAGTATAGCACCACCGTGAGGTTCACATTTTTGGGCTACACAATGTCTTATTTCGAATACTTCCATAGTACACTTCCATAAAGTACACCGTGTAGTACATTGTGAATACCCACTGGCATAATAAATGAATTTCGACAGGATGCTGGTGTCTCAAATGGAACACGGCCCTTAATGGAAATGACAATGGCCACATCTGACTTATCGCGTCGCCTGCCACAACATCTTCTTCTGGTTTCTGTGCTCACTTGACTTGTGTGTTTTACTTTACCCCTGTTTCATTTGACATGGGAATTACGCGACAGCATGTCCTACAGAATCAGAAATACTTTCTTGATCCATAAGGGAAATTGTTTTTTGTTACAGTTGCTCCAACCTAGATTAGAAATGTGTACAGACCTAAAATTATAATAATAGCAATGAAAATATATACAGTACATGCACTGCATGTTGCCATGATTGTCAGTGTGAACGCACTCATGAACTCAAACAAGTGCAACTCTAACAAGTGTAAGAATACAAATTGTGACAGTGTTTGTCTCTTTTGTGGATTGTGTGTGGTGTGTGTGGTGTGTGTGTGGTGTGTGTGTGGTGTGTGTGTGTGTGTGTGTGTGTGTGTGTGTGTGTGTGTGTGTGTGTGTGTGTGTGTGATGTGATGACACACACATTTCAACATTACAGAGACGCATTCTGAAAAGATCAAACAAATATGATGATGCACACATATAATACATATGTCAGCAATAACTGGGATGCTTTACAAATACATGTACATGTTGAACGTCCTCTCTACTTGCTGGAAGTGACTCTCACCACATGGGCAGTTTGACGCAGATGAACACACACACACACACACATATCAGAGTAATGTTAGTGATCCGAGTCTGAAACAGACTGCATTCCCTTTCCAGGGAGAGTCTGGCCGCTGTTTTCTTCCTTTTCAGTTAGATTTTTATTTCATTACTTTGAATTATGATCAAAACAAGAAACTTCTTGATATGTCTCAAGATTTTAAATGTGGTTTCATTCAAGACTTTTTTTCATCAGTGCTCTGCTGTTCTTGAAATTCCCTTTTTCAAATTCAAATGTATGAAAAATTAAATTTTTCAGCAAATTTGACGCCATCATCATTTTCCACCACCTGTCTGTATGTATGTCTGTTTGTTCCTTTAAGCCTTCATCTCTTTAGCATTGGCTCTTTATGCCAGGCAGTTGCCACATAATTAATTTAAGGCTGCCATATTCAAAGCTGAATGCATGCATAATGAATGAGTCTTATCGTAAAGAATCACAGTGCAGGTTAGTTTCTCCCACAGAGATCTGAGGGCTGCTGTGTTTCTTCAACCTGGCAGGCAGCTCAAGTATCTCTGGCAGCCTGAGACACGCGGCAAAGACCTCTCTCTTAACAATATTTACATCTTATGACACAAAGCTACGCCCACGTTTACTGCCTGCTTGACCGATGGATCATTCCTGTATGTTTTATTCATCTCCGCTGTCGCATGAATGTTTTATCAAGGCGTCTGGCTGTAGCGGTTCCTTTTAAACCTACACTCTTTACTGGGATTTCAATCTATATATTAACATACAAAAATGTTGATCACAAACTGTTCTGGTGGGTGTGTTCCTAGATTATCAGCTCATTTCCTTTAAGTATTGAATTAATTGCAGACTCATTGTGTATATTCCCCAAGGGACAGAGAGATTTAATTAGATATTCAATCTAAATGGCTAACCAAAAATGAAATATTCATGACTTAATGCAGAAATTCCTGTTGTGTCCCTTGGCAATGTTCTGTTTGGCATCAAGTGAACACTTATTGATGAAGAAAATATTACACATTTACACTTGCCTGTGCTGCCAGTGATCACCCTATAGTCACTGCATAGATATGATGGGTTCAAGCACGATCTCAGACCATATCCATCACAGAATACATCATTCAAAAGACTTTCTTATTCCATTTGAACCAATCCTGTCAAGGTTAAGTGACTTAAAAGATACATTAAATGAATAGTTTTATAGTTTGTGAAATGCACTAATTTGATCTATTGCAGAAAGCTAAACAAGAAGATTGACACCCCTCTCAAATTTAGCTTAGCTTAGCATTAAGACTGGAGGCTAGTTAAGTTTTGAAATGCTTAGACTAAACAGAACAATACGAAGATCCCATTGGCCAGTTGAAAGGCCAAATCCAATTCAAGTTTCTCTTCAAGTTAAAGAGGAGTGAAGTAAGCAAGATCTGAGAAAGTAACACAATATATTATTAGGTCAACACTTTCAATAAATCTGGTAATAAATCTTAAAATATGTTTGTTCACAAAATGCTCATGTGCCGTATGCTTTGCAGGATTAGAAAATGTCCCGACTGTGCCGAGCACAGAGTAGATGCACTGCAGTGGAGTTACACTGCAGCAGCATTAGTGGAAGGGAAAGTTCTGTTCCGTCCCATCCTGTCAACTCTCAAGGTGAAAGACATGTTTTTCCATCCGACTGGACCTGAGCCTCACGGGTTGGTGTCAATTTCGCCAGCCCAGTGAAGTGGTTGATCACATAGAGATTGCATTGCTCCCCTGGAGATTTCACCATCATTGTGGCTTTACACACTGAGGAGGATTGCACCCAGGCCCCCGGGGGTCGGTCCTGACTCAGCTCACTGTGTTGAGGCTTCATACTGTCCGTAGCTCTCCTGAGACAGAAGCAGGCCGAGTGCTTTAAAGCTGGCAGGGCCCTTGGTCGAAAAATTAAACTGTAATAAAGTTTTGCCTGAAGGTCTGAAGTGGAGTAAACCAATCACAAACCAGGGGAGACAGAGAAAGGCCTTTAGACTCAAAGACATCAAGACTTGGTGCTTCATCACTAGCGATAAAAACACTGCAAACTGTATAAAGATACAACAATGTAATGAAAGGGATTTAGAAAAGATTAAAGGCTTAAAACTTCAGTGTTTCCCAGAAGTGTGTCCATTTAAATTAGGTCACTCTTATTTTAAGGATTATAAGAAGATGACTATAGGTTTAGACTTGAGAATTTAAGTACACAAGTGTTACTTCCCGTTCAGGGTTTAGACGTCTGACTTAACCAATGCCGTCCTTTCGGCCGTTCCCCATGTGAATTTTATTCGGGAGATTACTCATTCAGCGCGCTCGCTTCATTTTCTCTCTGCTTTTATATGTTCATTATTGCTGGAGATAGTTGCGTGGTAAAAGCGCGTGTGACTGCTGGAGTCACATGAGGACAAGGGAACATGAGAAGGAATCCCGGCAGAGGAAGGAGAAATCTAACACACAAATAGACAGGCATGATAGGAGGCAGAAGCGTGTCTGGTGTCACTTGCAGCAACTGGCAGAGGGAGCTTGTCAATCAACCAACAAGAAAAACAGGTAAATTAAATCAATTAAAAAATGTACCATGTACCACTGTTGTACGCTGCACAGCATAGGTGTAGTGGAGAGCATTGGAGCGACCCTCTGCCATTTATCGTTGCTGATATTAAGGAAGTTTGAATTCAGACGCGAGAGACGATGATTCTCAGTTGAGGCCCATTAATACAGCGCTGGGTCAACGTTCGCTCTCAGCAAGCACTTTCGAGAAGAAATTGACACGGACAAGGAAACGCGCGTGGTTTGTATAGCAATCCATGGGGGAAACACATGTAACACATGAGGCACTAAAACTTGTTTCTTTCTATACATAGAAATTTAAAGTAGGTAAACTAATAGGGTTCTGCAAGAAATGTCTACACATGTGCACTCAAACCATCTGCCATCAAGCAAAGCACGTCAGTAATGATGTATATGTCGAACATATGGATATGACCAAAAGGGCATACTAGACTTAGGTACTGCAAAATCTTTATAACGTACAACATCAACTTGTGGATTTGCTCCAGCCGACCCCCGACCATCAAAGGATAAGCAGTATATACTGCAGCCAATGGATGGACGGATGGATGGATATGCTAATCACTAAAACGGTCAAACACAGAGGTAGAAGTACGAAATGACATTTACCCTTGTCACATTTTCAAGTTCTTTATAGCTGAAGTATTTCACTTTGCAATATTTGTAAGTCAAAATTCCTCAGAGTAAAAACACAAGTCACGTGGGAAAGTTATGATGAACTCTGTGAGAACACAACGAATGAAAATAGAAGAGCCAAGTCAGCAGCTGCAGCAGAGGAGAAGCTGCTGCTGCTGCTTAGTCTGCAGCATCATGGTCAGTGGCAGCTGGAGGGCAGAGCTCCATGTTCTGAGAGGGATGTTTACATTCACTGTCAGGGGGATTCGAGAAATATTATGTTCCTGCAGTACCGGAGACGGCAGTTTCCAGATCAAAGTCTCAGGACTGCACTTCTAGGGCCCCCATTTCTAGAAAATAGCGCCATGAAGTTCTTTTTTTCTTATTACATCCAAATACTACTTTTGTATAAGTACTCAGTAGTTTCAAGTATTTGTCTATTTGGTTCTTTTGCACTTACAATTAATATTGTGTAAATGTGTGGTTAAGGAATATGTAGTGTGTAAACTGTATGTATGTGCCTGTAATGAGACAACACTCTAAACCATCTTATGACACTTATGATCTTAATCAGTCCAACCTTGGGAAAATGAAGTAAGAGACTTTTGAAGAGATACAAATGTGCGTGGACTGTGCACACACACACACACACACACACACACACACACACACACACACACACACACACACACACACACACACACACACACACACACACACACACACACACACACACACACACACACACACACACACACACACACACACACACACACACACACACACACACACACACACACACACACACACACACGACCTTTCACAACACAGTGCATGTTACGTCACAGTCTTTAGCAGCCTGGACTTCTAGCCCGGTGCTCTGGTGACGTCCCCCACTGGGAGAAAAAACCCAAATATACACTCAAACATGTGCAAGACAGCCACTGCAGCATGCACACTCATATGCCCGTACACACACACACACACGCACACACACACACACACACACACACACACACACACACACACACACACACACACACACATGCGCACACACAGCAGTTATGATAATCTGTGTAGTCAGTTAAGTCTTAAGATATTTGGAGAGGAGTAAAATGGAGTGAGTGTCCACCAGGACCCACAAGGTCAAATTTAAGTGTGTGAGATTATGAGAAAAATGTTTTTGATGAGACATAAAAACTCAGCTCACTTCAAAGGCAAGCACCACTCTGTATGTCATGTGATTGTTCTGAACCATGGCCAGTCACTTGTCTGTTTAACTAAACCAAAACATAAAGAGATGATTGCAATTATACAGGGTTTTTGTTTTATACAATAAGGGTGTATAATATATCTATAATAATCATAACCATCTGATAATCCACAGAACATTACAGCATAATACTCAAATGTCAACTTCAATCCGCTTTGTGCCAACAGCAATAAAGAAAATTTCATAATAGGCCTACACTTATACTTTGAATGACACAACAACAGCTCAACAACATAGGAATATATTATATAACTCAACTGCAGTCATTGATATAATTAATCTGAGCTAATCAAACTTGATTCCCCTTAATATTCTTGGTAAAACTAATTAAATGTGGTGGTAACTGAGATTTCCCAGGTCTGTCAAGAGATCCAGTTGGGTAAAGAGGTGCCAAGCAGGACTGAAATAATTACGTTTTGAAATTCACCCCAGCTTTAGCACTGACAGATGCTTTAATGGTAAAATGCTACGTGCTTCCTGTAGTTTTCGCCTCATACTTTCAATGTTTCCATTGTTGCTGATGAAAGTTTCTATAAAGTCTCCGTGTGTGCAGATTCATCATTTTAGTCATCTGCAACATCACGCAGTGAGCTCCATTATAGGTTTCATCTGCGGGTCCCCGCTGTGAGAGGGATCCCTCGTGTTTGTGTTGAATGGCAAACCACTGTTTGTCTCTAATATGCTGACATTTCACGCACCCAGGTCCACTGGGGCCTCACTCTCATTACCAATGAAAAATAGCTTTCTTATCGAGGAATTACTGTAATATGGAGTGATGTCCTTTCGCTCGTCTCTTTTCCTTTCTCGTGCCTGCGCCTTTCAGCCAAATAACACATACACCTGCCAAGACTTCTTGTCTCCTCACAATGTGCCAGTCAAAAAAAACCTAGAAAACATTCTGGAAATCGTAATGTGGGGCGGGGGGAAATTAGGTGGTTCTGTATCTGAACCATCTAATTCATAGGACGGCTTCCATGGTGATCTACTTCCTGACGGGGTCTAAGCGCCAAAGTCGATTCCTCCTGATTTACTCATTCTCATTTCATTCTCGTTCAGTCTCTCCTGATTGGATTGCCTGGGTTGAGGGTTGTTTATCTCCATATGTCCTACCTGTGATAGACCGCTGACCTGTTCCTGATTACAATTATCAGTGACTCTTCCATATACAACTATCAGCAATATTTGCTAATATTTCAAATAAAAGTATACAATATTTCTGAATGAGAGGCTCTTTTTTCCCCAAAATGTTGCACATCCACAAAAAAAGAACAATTAGTTACATATTATAACTGTACTTCTATGATCCCAGATCGCAGGCCCTCTTTTGACATACATCTTCGTGTATCAGTGTGCTGAAATTTGCTCTGACCTGAACATGCTGTGGGGTGAGCAAATGAGCACATGGGCCTCTCCAACCACTCCATGTCAAACCCTGTATCCTAGAAATTGTTTATGTACAACTACACTGCAACATCCAACATGTTGTAGGAGATGTAATCGCTGACTAGGTATTTTCACAGGGAATTCCCCCCCCCCCCCAAACAAATGAAACTACACCTATAAACGGCAGCAGAGGTGCCAGGAGCCGGTTGGGGTGGGTGGCGCACATAAAAAGGACCCATAGCAGAGACTATGTTGTGCATCCATAGTCCTGAGTGTGGTTAGATATAGGCAAGAAAAAACTTTGTTTAACTAGTGAAGGAGATGTGTGAACTTTTTCTTCTCCCTAACCTTTTTTTTATTTTTCAGCAAGCACCCAGACAGATTGGTGATGCGCAAGGCCTTTCACAAAGACATCAAGGGATGAGACTTGGATTATGAATCATTTTATGGGGAGTGCAGGGCACTCGGAAGGTTCAACCTGTCTGCTCATGTCTACTTAGATTGACACCGACTGCGGTGAGGGCCACAGGTCGTCCACGTGGAAGTCGAGGCCAGCACAGGTCGCTGTCCTCGCGGAGGAGCACCACAGAAGGGGAGTGCTGCAAAAACACCAATGTCCGCTGGGTTCTGGGTGGCAACAGTAGCATGATCAGAGTCAGCATGCAGGTATTCGAAGGATGGCTGGTGCAGATCTTTTGAGATGGCCAAGCCTTGATAGAAGAAAGTGATGGTGTCGCTGGCTGTCGCTGATAAACACTGATTGCGGTTGGATCTCAGTAGGATTTAATAGGATCAACCTAAATAGTCGAACGATGTTGCAGAGTGTCTCCTTCTAATAAACTACTGTATATGCTCAGAATCACACAAGAAATGAGGAGCAAGAATAATCTCCAGATTACCTCAGCAGGGATCACGATACCTGATTCACTTTGAAGATCAGAAACCTTATCCCTCACCAAGGTCCAGTAATGTAGTCTGTCTGTGTTTGCTGTAATTCTTTAGCTCAGAAAAAGAAATGCTGAAAACCCTGGATGTGGATGTGCATGCAATCATGCTTCTGGGACTCACATCTTCAAACGTGTCTTTGAGAGCAACACTCATAAAAAGAGCTACTTGGAACAAAATTCTTCCATTCTAAATCCTGTTGCTGCGAATGAAATTATTTAAAAAAACAACTCAACACAAACAACTAAATTAACCCAAGCAAATATCCAACTTGTGGGGGGCTGCAATGTGTTGCAGTGGTTAGCACTACTGGTTGGTCTGGGTTTGAACCTGCTGGTTGACCAGGCATTCCTGTTAAGAGTTTGTGCAGGTACTTCGTTCAAGGGTCCAAAGACAAGTTGGGTTACCAGGGGGCCAAGTGCACCAACTGGTCTTTACGAAGGCCGGTCTTAACTGCTAAGATTGGTCTTAGTTAAGACCAGTTTTTAGAATGGACTTAAGGTCATTTCCACCTACCGAACATAAGACTCATCTTACCTACGCCGTGATCTTAGCAATGCGTGTCCATGTGAACGCCCAATTTTGTGACGATAGACAAAGATCCGCATGACTGAAGATGGGTCATCCATGGATGGATATTTTTTTCTCATTACTCTGTGTTACTATTCATGCTCAGGTTTTGCCCAAACGGTTGCAAAAATTCTTAAATGTGTACCAGTCCTGTCTGAACTTATAAGCCATCGTTGC
This sequence comes from Scophthalmus maximus, assembly GCF_022379125.1. Lineage (NCBI taxonomy): Eukaryota > Metazoa > Chordata > Actinopteri > Pleuronectiformes > Scophthalmidae > Scophthalmus > Scophthalmus maximus. The sequence continues at coordinate 10,540,439 of NC_061517.1, forward strand.
TAATATTTCAGACTTGGAAAAAGAAGTATTGTATAATTTATGCCCCGTCTGCGCTGATATTTTCATGGTGGGCACAGAGGCCCTTTTTCCTGACCTGTTTTTCACATTTTTCACTTTGATGTAAACACCAGGAGTGAGGCAGAAGGGTACCCTGACCATTGCGCCCAAGGGCCTCCTGCATCCAGGCCCCAGATGTCATCTGGGTGTGATTTCAAAGCATAGTGAAGAGCATTCATTCTCTTTTAGGAGCACGAGGGTCAGTTTGCTGACAAAACACAGGTTTTCCATTACACTCAGTCTGAGCCTGTGTCGCCTGACAGCGGTTGAATATTAGGGTAGTGGGAGTCATATCTGTCAAAATGCAGGCTGTCCCAGACCTAACAACACTCAGCTGGCCCAATAATGTCAGCCATGAGAGAGGAATTGACCCAAAAAAAAATAATAATTGCAGGGAAGAGATCTGATATCGGAAAAATGGCATCGAGGAAATGGTCTGTGCTTTTTATTTCTTTGGAGAAAGAGATTGCAAGGAAAGGGACTGAGAGACTAAATAAAAGTCTCACAAGAATGAAACTCAGTCCAGTTTAATGGCGTATTAGTCCATAAAATACTGGCTTGTTAAAGGGCTACCATGATTTTTGATTCATGGGGCAATATATTTTTCCACCTGACCAAAAGTTAGACAACTCATAGATGCCTTTCTTCATTTCTGAGCATGCAGTGAGTGTTAACTGGTGACATTTTCTTTATTTTTTAAATTCACTTCAGTGGCGGTACCACCATTGCAAAAACATGCTTAGTCATCCAGTGGTTTTATTCTTAAGAGAGCAGCACAACGTGGCTGATTAACATTGAGATCTCATTGTTCCTACCATAAATATTGGTTTAGAGGAAGAACTGCTCAAACTATTTTTTGAAATATGGTTCGTTCTATCAGAATAAATTATCACTCATGTTATTTACCATTTAAACCTCAATCATCAGATCATATCCAGTCCAGCAAAAGCCTGATGAGGCCATCAGTAAGCTTTAACAGATCCAAAGTGTTTTTTATAAGTGGATCAATTTAGTATAAAATGCAAAAATTTAAAACTTTGTGTACTGCCCTCATCATATGCAGCAGTATGCCCCTGATGAAGCTGTTTATGTTACTAAGTCTGTCTACTCACAACTGCTCAAACTATTTTTTGAAATATGGTTCGTTCTATCAGAATAAATTATCACTCATGTTATTTACCATTTAAACCTCAATCATCAGATCATATCCAGTCCAGCAAAATTATCTCGTAGGTGGTGCTTTGCTTCAGAGGTTAAGTGGCAGGCCGTCGCTTGGGTTAAATGGGTCAATACATTTATTACTGACTATCTGAAACCACCTTTTTTTAATCTGGTTTAGATGACCCTCTGCACTTCACTTCCATCTGCACAAAGAATTGTCAAGTGTATCTGACTGGGGAGTGGAGCAGTACAAATTAAGCCTCACCCATCAAGAGATGGCCCTGATAACCATTTAAAATGGGCACATTACACTCAGAAAGCCTACATTATAATAGCTTTGTATCTTTAAATAAAATCGTGGAAGGCGCTTTAATTATCATTCCAAAGGACATGCGGGCATGAATATGTACGTGTGCATGTCTGCGTGGACTCAGTCATACCTAAAGCTGGGGACAACCCTGACAAAAAGCTGAAACCTACAGAAGAATCGAGTAGCCGTTTCCAACGACACACGATCAGATTTTTTTAGTCATATCAGCCAGAGAGAAGCACACATTGAGTAAATTCAGCTACAGCACACAAGGCGATAGGTATGGTTAAAGTCATGTTGCCAGGAAACCATAAAAAATCCAGCGAGAACAGAAATTCTTGTACTTCGTGCCAAATCAGAAAATCAGACATTCAAATCAAAAAGTGTGCTTTGATTGCAGAGTAAAAACATACGTCCCGCTCAGGAAGAATTGCAATTAGGCTCAGCGTAAGAATAATTTGTTCTCTCTTTATGAAACTTTTTGCACAACTGTGCAGATGTTACCATGCTAATATAATAGGTTGACGTGAGTAGTTCCACAGTACACACATGTGCGTGCGTGAAACACACTTGCGTGCGTGGGGTTGGTTAGTATCTATGGAGATTACTTCTAAAATGGAGATAAAACACTCGTCTGGACGGGGATCTTTTTATTTCCAAAAAGGAAAACGTAGTATAGCAGATGTAGATTCTTAGTCCTGTTTTAAATGGGCTCTCACACACACAACATGAGTGCAGATGTACGTCCTACAACATGTTTAAAATAATAATCTCATTACCGCGATAATCAAATCATACTTCCCAAGTTGCTCAACAATTCTAAAATATGTGTCCCTGCCACAGATGGATCTGAGCAGGTCTAGATCATAATTTACAACAAGACATGTCCATGAAAAAAAAATGCCGTAGAAGAGAGGCAGATAACACATTCAAGTGAGTGGGGACTGGAGTAATGAAGTGCCTCCCATGGAAGGCTGCCTGTTTATGTCACTGTGTAACGAATGCTCGAATGAACATACATGGTTCCGTTAAGTCACATTAATACCTAAGAGTGCAGCAGGCAGAAAACAGCAATCAGAGCAGACTAACAGGCCGTACAGTGTAGATTAAGTGGTAAAGAGAAATCAGCAAGCGTTAACGTTCTACAATCTAACTCTGCTCCCGGCGACTCCATGGTCATCTAAACAGTACTTGCAACACCGCCTGTCCCTCTCCATATGCTGCTTTTGATTACTGCAACAACCCATTAAACACACACACACACACACACACACACACACACCAAGTGATGCAGCTCACAGCTGTTTTTGTGCGAGGTTGGCGTGCACGATGGTCCGGTCAATGATTTTCCTCGCTGACCATCAGTCACTTTTATCGATTCAATTTCCGGACACTGTCACTCGCGAGAGTAGACTGATTAGTTTTCACCTACTAATCAAACTAATCAAATCCAGTCAGTTAAAAATATCACAAGCGAACTCTCTCTTTCATGTATGTGGTTCACCTCGTAAACATGCGTTATTGTCACCACCGGCATCATCATCGTCTTTGCTGTCATCCTAATTCTCATCATCATTATCACCTCTGTCGTCCATTACCTCGTTACCTATCCGTCTTCATGTGTACTACGGGTAAAACAGTGTACTGTAGGGCCGGGGGCCTCTGATTGAGATTAATGACCAGGGACGCAATGATTATGACTCCATTACACAGAGAGCAACTGGTCTTACATGTGACACTGCACATGTTCACTGTTCTGTACGAGCCCACATATAAATCAAAATGGTCTCAGGACAAGGGATTGGGTAGAGTTCACGAATAAAAAAGCTCACGAAATCAGATGAACCGGGAGTCGCAGCACTTTAATGGAATAAGAGGAAAGTAATAATGATGGTTCATCGCTTACCAAATTAGCATTCTCGGGCCTGATACAACAGTAGAATAAAAAGTTTTGTCATTCCTGTTTTATTTTTGCATTCACTTCTCCTGTGTCTTGTTTGGTTACTTGATATGTTTTCTTGGGTTGCCCTGTGATTATCTCTGCATCTTCGCATCGGTAGGATTGAGAGACGTGTCTCAGAATTCAAAACCCAACGACTCCTGCTCCCTCCCCCCCCCCTCTTCGCTGCACCTCGGTTCCTCCTCCACAGCTCCTCCCAGACCTCCGTGTTCGCTACCATGGCAACCAAAGTTATATTTTAATATTTAAGCAACTTCAGTATTTGCTTTGCAATAAAGTGTATTTTGAAAGTGATTGGTTTCTCATTGCATAAATATACAACAATGTGAAGATTACTTACTACTATCAATATACCTTTTGAATCAATTCAAGGCATTACAAATACATTTATTTGGGGTAATCAGATGGTTCACCGACGCAGTAGCTCAAATAAAAACATAAAAAAAGAACACAATGATGTAATATTGTCAAGCTTTATTTTGCACATGATAAAATACAGTAGTTGTGTTGAATATTCCTTCCTCAGCTGTTCCCGCAGCAAAGTCAGCATCTGTGGAGAAAAGCAACACGAATAGCGACACATGCTTAGCATTTAGCATAGCACGGGATGCTACGTTGGTGATAAAATAGTGAAGCTAACTAAACAGTCCGACACAGATGGGGGAGCATTTGGTCGCGAGAGCACAGACAACGACACACACGTCTGGAAAACTCTCAAAACAGATTAGACCGCTTGGACACAAGCATATTTTCAGCTATTATGCTACAAACACCGCTAACCGCTAGCCGTAGCACTGTGGGCCTAGCAACTAGCAGCCTGATCAGAACTAGCAGCCTGATCACAACAGGACAGTAGCACACGGTCACAGAGTGCGACAATAACATGGAAAATAAAAGATAAATGAATCGGAGAATATTACCGGTCAAGCAGAACGCATCGTTTGTGGACCCTGTCGGTGTCGTTGCTTCTGTGGAGCCGCTCCGATGTTTACACCTGCTCGATCTGCTTCCTCCTTTTCAGCTTGTTTTTGCTCGTGGTCTTTGTCGTATATGCAGTTTCTGGCAAAGGAGCCGGGCAGTTTTTTCGATGCTTGGCGCTTCTCTGCCGCGGTGTTTTCAAACTAACTCCGCTTCTGCTGCGAGCTCCTCGTCGTGAAGACGTGACCTCGGTCTTGACCGAGCGAGTGAGGCTGTGCACAGGTTCTGCAGTGCTGAGCCGCTCGTACGCGGATGACTGACAGAGCGGAGAGACGCCCCCTGGCTGTGATTGGAAATTTTTGCTCGGGCGCAGGGGATTCTGGCAAATGGCATTAAAGGCAGTAGGGGGAGGCGAATGACCCCGAGTCTGTCACAGACGACCTGTCTCACATATTACCACCAGCATGTAGCGACAGTTTCAGCAAAATATGAAAAAAAGTTATTTTTGCAAATCCTACCGACAGCAGCTTTAAGTGGTTAAACACACCTTTTGCCCTTAACCCTGCATTTGGGTCCTGCTCCATGAAAAACCGACAATATCAAGCAAACACATTCTTCCGTATGATTTATGTACAATGGACATGTCTGGCGTCCGTACACCTCTTTAGCATGTGTTTCATTGTACACAGTGACTCACAAAATAATAATCCTGCCTTCCCCTGACAGTGTTTGTATGAGCCTACCAGCATGCAACTGTTGTAAATTTCATTTCTTCTGCATTGTGAACAACATGGGCAAGGCTGCTTGAGCTCGGTAGTTCTCGCTTCCATTTCATTCACTCACTGTGATGACAACTCATTCAAGGGTGGCATTGTTTGACGTGACGCCGGCTGATCGCTGTGCGCTATTCGGGTGAGCGTCGCTTCGAGTGTCTCAGTGTTGAGCACGGATCTCGAGGGGCAATGGAGCAGCTGGATATGCATAGTCTGCTGGGCTCGCTCTGCTTTGAGGTACCAGATTTTTAACTGCGCCCGAAAGCTGGGACTGGCAGTGTGATGAGAGTGACTTGGGTTGCTATGCTCCCAGCTCCTGCCCACCTTCATCACCTCAGCTTTCATTTAGAAAAAGCAGGGATGTGCCAGTGGCACTTTTGAGGCTTTTAATTCTGGGAGATCACAGACAGCACTGTCACAATATATGTAGAGAGAGCGTGTTTTTTCAGCACTTATTTGTCTGTTTTTCCCAGGCCTGGCTAGTTGGTGTCAGGAAGCAGAAGCTATAATCTGCTTGGCAGCACAGTCAGCAAAGGCTCCTGACAACCTGGGGCTGTTTTGCATGCTTCTGTCCCAGCTTGTGATAGGTAAAAACTGTCGTGGATTTTGCATCCCACAGCTAAACTCATCAAGGCTGTTGTGACCAATTGCATGTTGTGTTCTGGTCACTATCTAAATGTGACAAATGCAGAAGAGAATACCCCTTGATGACATGATTCGAGCTTCCACCCCCCTTGTCACTCAACAGTTTTGTCCGCCACCTACTAATGGCATTATTCATATCTTTATGTTTCTCATCTTTGTCCCAGGAAGGGAAAAGAGGTGAGGTGGGTCTATATTCTTATCATAGAATCATACACAGGTGGCTGGGTAACCACCTCTGTTGGTGTCCACATTTAGGTAGAAAATGCGTGGAGATGATGTGAACAGTCCGTGTGTAACAGTCTGAACTCCACTGATCAGGTCCGGTGGACATGTCAGGGTATATTTCCCGGTCAAAGCTCAATTCTGGGAACCTTTAATGCAGATGGTTTACACTTGTGCTGTCTCACAGTGTTTTAACACCGGACACTGTGAAACTGAGAGCATTCTCTGTTCATTAGTCATGCCAGCGAGCCTGGGAGCTAAGTACTGACAAGCCTAACATGATGTTAGCTTTGAATCCACTATTAATGGATGACGGAGGCACCTGACCCTGAATGGTTTAATTGTGTGCATGCATAGAGGCAGGTAATCAGATCTTCTGTGTGCGTGGTTAGTTGTCAACATGATCTTTTTTTTTTGCAGTAGGGTTGGTGGCATCAAGTCCTGTTGGAGGTAGAAATAAATACATTTGTGATACCACATATGGTAAATGGTGAGTGGGGCCCGCTAATTAGTGACCATGCTTCGCCCTGAAATGTCTTTGGACTAGAAGCAGGATCAAGCTGTGCTAATGGGTGACAACTCATATGGTTGGGCTGACTCGTCCTGATTGGTTGAGTAAATGTTTGCAAAACTCGAAGGAGACAACAAACTCACTTGATTTACCGACCTAATACAAAAAAGATGAGATGGATCCTCCTGCAATAATATAATATTGCTATAGTCATCTGTTGAGTTATGATGCAAAACTATGGGGATAAGCATGTGTTTCAATATTTTGTACAGTATATCCAACATCATACATAATGGTTTCATCTCTGATAATAATACTCAAACACTTATATGGCTGCAAGCATAGTTCAATAGTTCAATTAAATCGTTTAATGCTATAACTGGCAGTGTGAGCAATATGTCAAGGGTGTTATTGAGGCCAACAGTACAGTTTACATTCTGCATTCAATTCTTTGGTATGATTAAGTCACCGAACCAATGTTTCTCCCATCGTCTATCATCCTTTAGTTTAATAATTTAGCATGGTCAAATTAGAATGTGTGTATCGGCCATGAATTAAACATGACCAGTAATTCAAGCAGGAAATGGAGCCTGATTTGCCAAGGTATGTAGTGACATCCAAATGTACGACTAAATGACTCACCAAAGCAGATTTGAGAAATAGCTGTAAAAACACATGAAATATGCATGGTAGAAGGGATATTATTAGATCACAGATGTTCTATTCAGTCTACACAAAGGTAACCCACAGTAACCACCAGAGAACCAGCACTCACACCAACCTTGCTCAGTCAGTGTTAGTTAGCCAACTGCCAGAGGAGAAGCTGAAGAAAATACGAACGCTGATGGGATGCGAAGGAGGGTTTCTCTAAAAATTATTTATGGTTCTTTCAACTTGTACGTTTGATCCGACAATGCCTTGACAGATTTATTCAGTTATAAAATTCTGCGCTTTTTTTTTTGAGGCAAGAGCAAACGTTGAAAGTTAATATGCAGTGGCCTTTTTGGTAGTGATGAGAGAGATGGCTCTAAACTGCAGTGTGGAAGGTTTTATCACAGCATGAAAGCTCCCCTCGTTTTGAACTATCATGCTAATTGTGAGGCAGGCAGTTTTACCCACAGGATATGATGCAGCCTTCTCCACAATCTGTTCCATATCTGAGTTCTCTTTTAACTCCTCTCCTCTCCGTATTGACCAAACACTGGATATCTTTAGATTGCCGTTCAGACTGATTTAAAATATCGTCGGAGAAACTGCGGATGCATTCAAGTGTCTTGATTTCCAGCTGGGTCAAGACTTAAGGATCCTAATAAAATGCAATCCTTTCCTCCTCCGTTAGGCGTGAAGGAAATCATCAGAGGCGAGAGTATTGATTGTGCTCTGTGTTTGTTCCTAAACTAAACGAGCAGTCTTTATCTCAGCAAGTGGATACGGCTGAATTATGTCAGACTGTTGGATTGTTTTGTTTTCTGGCTTTCTCCTTTGGAAGAACCAACTGGCAGGAATAAAAGAGAGACAATACAGCCTTGTGCATATGAATTTGTTCTTCAGCTTTGATAACTGATAATTCATGGCTGTTCAACATGTATCTATGGATTGTGCATTTGACACTTCCATTGTAGTCATTCATATAAAGTCATCTTTAAAGCCTGGTAATGATAGTTAGTATTGCTAGCACCAAATGCAGATTAAATAGCAGGTACTTGCAAAAGAACACACTAGCAAAAGCAGTTCATGACTAGAGGTCAAAGGTAGGACAAACAAATCTGTTATGAAAAGTAGTGAATGGAGTCTTTGCTCTGTGCCTCCTATCATCAGAAGACGCCTGAGTGAAGCCCCCCGCTAACAAGTCTGCTTTCAGACAGGTCAGGACCAGATGGAAAATGAATTCCGATGGTTGTGTTTGACTGAATAATATTAAGAACTCAACTCAGCCAGAAAATCAGATGAAAGAAAAATCCTCTATGATGCAGTTTAGAACAGTGTGTGTGTGTGTGTGTGTGTGTGTGTGTGTGTGTGTGTGTGTGTGTCTGTGTGTGTGTGTGTCTGTTTGTGTGTGTGTGTGCGTGTGCGTCAGGTGTTTAAAGTGTGTTGGACCCTCGTACCAGCTGTCAGAAGAAGGGAAGGTTGACTCAGGTCATATTAGATAGAATGTCCTTACTTTTATCACCCTTCAGTGTGGATCCTAACCACACTAAAGTGCCTTTTTATGGCAAGTACTATTTCTACTTTCTCTCCGATGAAATGAGTCTGCCTTCGTAAATTTATTGTTTGGGATATGTGACCGGGGCAGTAAGTTAGTGACCTCCACTTAAGTCTGATTAGCTTTATTTATTTTCAATTCAATTCAATTTTATTTGTATATGTCGCAATATTACAGAGGAAACCCAATGGTTCCCACAATGAGCAAGCACTTAGCTACTGTGGAGGAGAAAAAACTTTTAACAGGAAGAAATCCCTAGCAGAACCAGACTCAGATATCTGCGGCCATCTGCCGTGACCGGCTTGGGTGAGGGGAGAGAAGGAGAGATTTTATTTATTTATTTATTTTCACCAGGAGGTCCCAGTGAAATTTGGAAAAAAAACGTTCAACAAGAGAGACTTGGCCAGAATGGCAGCAGTGCAAACCCACAACATACAGTATATGAAATAGATACCACATGGATAACAAACACCATATAGAACTTGATATACAAAAACCAAACCACATTTAATTCATTGAATTCTTGAAATACAACCATATAATTGTTTTTATATATATATTTGTGTGTATACATATATATATGTGTCTAATATATATGTGTGTGTGTGTGTGGGTATATATATATATATGTGTGTGTGTGTGTGTGTGTGTATATATATATAATGTCTCTACTTTTAGATCTCTCTGCAGATGATTCTATTTCCAATGTGCAAAATATGAAAATGTAGTTTTGGGGTACATGTTTCCTTCTTACAGTATGAATAAATGTGAGGATGGTAACAACCCAGACTACTGACAATTTCAATACCACTGCCTGAAATAAAAGTTAATCCCAGAGGCACATTTAAAATTATTAGTTCTGCCCTCTGATTTGGAATAGATTTATTATTATAGTATGTGAAAACAGAACAGAGGTCAGTTGATGCAAGCGCAGCGCAGAGGAAGGGAGTGATGATGATAAATATTACTAGAGGCGCACCACAATGAAAACCTGAGGTGCAGGTGGTGCACACACCATGGTCAGTTTTATATACCATCTAACCGGCAGGGGTCTGCGTTGTTTGATGATTTGATTAATGTTTTGTGTTTTTCACCCAGCCCCTGGCCATCCTCTGGTTTTGACCCAGCCAAACCAGTCCCCGCCTCTATAGAAGTTCCCAGTTTTGTTGTTTTATGTTTCATTTTCTTTTTTGGTTTGAACCATGATGATCTGCACTTGTGCTGCACTAATTGAATAAGGTCCCTTTCCTCTTTTACAATCGCCGTTCAACCAAACCAACCTTATACCCCTTATGTGCTAAGTAGTACTACATTTGTAAATGAGCAGTGCAGCAGCAGTGCGAATTAGTAGGCACAGCGCTGTTGGCTTAAGGAGATTGCCTCAGCCTCACCTGACTTCCTCCTTTGCTCCCGTCACAATTACTACAGCCACTATATATAGGGCTCTGTCATTTGAATGTTAACATGCTGTTTTGCTGAAACAACCGTTGCCATCTCACATGACTGATATATGCCACATGATAATAAAAATGTAACTGTTTGGATAAGCTACTTGCACAGATTACCTATGGGGTCATTTTTTATGGGAGAACAGTGTCAGTTGATGCTAAGGTGAAGTCGGGCCTTTAAAATGCTATATGAACAGCAGTGGCAGCAGCAGCAAGTGCGTTGGGTGAAGGCAATCTGGAGCCGCAAAACGAGGGCCTTTTTCAGCGAATTCCCGTCAAAAATATATTTCAATTCAAATGAAAAAGTCTATAGGAAGCTGAAGAGATTATCATGTTGTCCATGACAGAGCAAAAGGGGGGCATAGTGTAATGCTGATACAAAGCTACAAATTGAATCCAAAGAGTTTTGGGAAAACAGATTGAATCAATACAATATTGGACTTTGATACAACAATGAGTGCACTAATGATCTGAATTGATAACAGTGCAATAGCTTATTTAAATGCACTGTAATACAGACAAAATACTAAGCAAAAGAGGTACAATGAGCTTGCACACATAAGTCACATTTTTCTTGACTTGACACGCTACGAAGTAATAATGAGAACATTAGGATCAGTATCCAATATCACCACGGTTTGGATGAAATATCTGCGGCTTTAAGCCTTATGTCTGCGGCAGTCATGACAAATGCATAACTCTAATCATATGTCTCCCAACTCTGAGACTCATGAATCATGCTGCATGAACAGATTAATAGCTCATAAATCTTATGAGAAACATTATATCTCGGCAATTAGAGCAGTCAAGCCGCAGCACAAGCCTCATGGTATATTCAAAATGTTTGGTGAATATTAAAGTGAAAAGACCAGTTAGGAATAAAGATCTGAGCGCAAGGGAGAAGCTGACTCTCACTGCAGGAATACGTCAGAATAATCAAGAGGGGCTTTGGTAATGACAGAGAAAATACCAGGGAGGAAAAATTACAGCCCTTGTTGTGAATGATGCACTGTCTCTGCTACGGTTATCAAAATGTTGAGAATCTCTGTGCGGCCATTTGTGGATGATGGCTGCTGTTTGAGGACGTGGCCATTACGCTGCATTCTTCCTACAGCGTGCAGCTTCGTAAACGCTCAATCTAACATTGAATGACTGAGAAAAATGGATGAAAAAAAAAAAATTTGCTGAGTACAGGCCTCAGCTTCTGGGCAGAGTAAGAGTATAAAACATTATATAACACAGTTAGAGCACAAAGAGCGAAAGTTGCAGAAATTTAATATCCCCACATTTAAATTTTTTTTTTTTTTTTGCAAGAATTTCTGTTTGCGACAGCATGTGCTCTCGGTGATAAAGCGGAAGTTATTCCTCGGGGTGCCAGAGGGAAGTGGTGTATTTAGCAGCGTGCAATTATAATCTGATCTGACAACATTAGAATGATTGTGTCTGGAGCATGAACCATAGAAAGCAAGCTACAGTATGCCAACTACCATATGATAATATACTATACTATTATAGGTGAAGCCCTTGGGGTCCCTCTACATTAATTTCCTGCAAAATATGATTCATGAACCACTTCACGACAGTACATTCAGAAAGTATGCATTTCCTTTTCTTTCTTTTTTTTTACAATTTATGTTGCAGCCATCCATATGGTTAAATTATCTCAATTCATTTTCCCCTCATCGATCCACACTCCCATTTCTGTTGATCCTCTTTGAGATGATTCTACACCTTGATTGGCGTCCAGCGTTGGTAATTCCAATTGATTTGACATGATTTGGAAAGTCAAACATCTGTCTACACAAGATCTCACAGCTGATTATGCAGGGAGAAACTTCCTGAAAGATCTTGGCTTTACGGCAGAGCAACCAGATGGAGGCTTTCTCCTTAGTGAACGACAGCAGCAACTGAAGGAGTCTGGACAATTTTCTAGAGTTTGCCTGCGCACATATGAAGAACGCGGCGGGTGATTTTCCAGGTCTCAAGTGCAAACAACAGCAGGAAAATTGCCGGAACATTCAGGCGAGGTGTGGCCATTCTTAAACCTCCCGAACCGCCCGCTGAATCACCGGGACGTGCCGATAATTATCAAACATGTTTAATATTCAGGATAAAAATTGGGACGATTGCGTATGTACCTTCCAAACTGATCCGATGAGAGAGAAGAGTCGAGCAGGTGAACATTGTTGCCAATCTTACATTGCAAGCAACACTGTCGGCACCTCAACATTAAAGACCTTTTGAAATGGCAACTGCGAAAACAAGCTACAGTACGATTGCTGTGGACAGGGGAGTCGGAGGAAAGGCTTGTCGATATGTGGCAGTGTGTGCATGTTTGAGATTAGAGAGAAGAATACCTGCAAAGATTCCCCTCTAGTGGGTGAGGCAACCCGATTTCAAAATCGATCAGGATTCTAAAACTCATGTCGACTGAGCCCAGCTCAAGGCAACACAACACCGAGCAAAATATCGGAGTTGACTTGACCCTATATTGTACATTACGGCTTTGCTGAAAATTAATCAAAATTTTTTAGTTATCACTCAATATGTTCTTTAGGTCAGCATCAGCCGTCCGCGTTTCCTTTCACAACCTGAATAACACACTATACTGTGTGGCCTTGTCTCTGAATTCGTTGCAGCCCACATATGCACATACACGTCAGGGTGGAAATCCAATAAAATGGGGGCACTTTTTTTTCATCAGACCTCTTTTGTTATGTGTTTTCATTTCACTGTAAGTGTGTAGCTATAAGAGAGGTGAAATTGAATTTGCCCCTTTCACTCTACTATTTATTGTGTTAGGCCAGAGCCTGTGCAGCACACCAACACTGAATGACAAATAAATGAAATGTGTGTTGGTGAGGCTGAGTAACCTGGAAAGCATGCCTCCATATGTGAAACTGTAGCAGCGCATGTTGTCAAATTAGGAAACAGTGCAGGGTTCAACTATTGTGTGAGAGTATTGGATCCAATGATCCTATCTCCCATCTATGGCCTCTCCCACGTCCATACACTCTCTCACCGCGGCCCACTCCTGAAAACGTGTCCTACATTCTGCACAACGTGGACACTGGCGTGATTCTTTCTGAAACATAAACCAAAGTTAAAGTTTTGCTTTACTCATTGTCTCTTGTTTAATGGTTCAAAGCACTGGCGGATAGAGGAACTGCCATTCAGTTTCTGTACACAGCAGAAAAAAGACACCTTCTGCTGTATACTTCCTGTACCCATACTCTTTTTTGCCTCTGATAATCACCTTGCACTGGGATAATGAAGATGGAGTGAGACACTGTCATTCACTGCCAAGAGCATGGCGCTGAGAAACAGAGCCCTGACCGGCCTTCAAGGGGCCAACACCATGCTTGTGAATATTCATGGTGTTTTTGGAACAAGTCCCAGCGTTCACATCAAAACAAAGTAGAGCACAGTAGATATCAATCTGACTGCCGGGCTCACTACACACCCATATAAAGTCTGCTAATGAAATATATTCCAACGGAGCATAAACAACCCACAGTGCGGTTGTCCATCAAAACAGTCTCCAAGGACACGGATTCAGACCATGGGGAAATTAAATCATGATCCATATCGCATCGACTGCAGGCATCTCCTTCTGAACAAGCCATTGTTTTATTTAATATGCACTATATAATATTTAGATCCACAATGTTGCTGACTGAATGTAGATTCATGGTCATGAAGGAAATTAAGCCTGCAGTACTATACATACATATATATATATATATATATATATATATATATATATATATATATATATATATATATATATATATATATATATATATATATATATATATATATGCTCATCAATGACTAACACTCATTCAAACACTGCAAGAGAGAGAGGGAGAGAGAGAGAGAGAGAGAGAGAGAGAGAGCAGCTGAGAAAGGCAGAAACATGATAAATGAATAAATAATAAATAAATGATAAAGCAGAACTGACTGTATGTGTAGAGGAAGAAGTAGAAGTCATAATCGTTGAACCACAGCATATTTCTGGACACACAAGTTTGATGGTTTTTCTTATGAGTTACAATCACACAATCTTGTCTGGTGTGACAGACAGAGAGAGACAGAGTGAGACAGAGAGAGAGAGAGAGAGAGAGAGAGAGAGAGAGAGAGAGAGAGAGATGCGTTGAATGAGCAGTCTTCAGAAATAAGATGAGATCAGAAAAATGCAGTCAAAATTAAGAAGAAAAAAAATATGTATTAATTTTTCTCTGATCTTGGCTTTTTTAAAAAGAAACACACTTTTGTGCCTAAAATAATAACGTAAATGAAAACCATCTGCAAAGTTTTAGAGGTTAGATCGTGTTGATGACTCATATCTGTAACAAGTCAAGTCACCAACCAGACTCTGTTTTAGAGACCTGGTTTAACTTTTAACGATGCATCCAAGAAAAGAAACGTGTGTGTGTGTGTGTTACTCACACTTTCGTTTTCAATCTGCTCACATGACACATGCAGGAGCAACAGTTGCCCTCACTTCCACCAAGGTCCACTGTAATGAGAGAGATATTAAGCCTTATGAATAAATGTCAGAATTTGCATGTCCTCAATGTCACGCAGACGAATCTCCATATTGACAAAAGGCCACCACTGGCGGCTTGCGTTAATTGCTTGGACGGCACATGTGGTCAGATACAACTTAGATACAACATAGGGCAATCATCAATGTTACATCACTAAGCAGTTTGCGTGTTTGTGTATCTGCTAATTTTGCCTCCACGCACGGACTATACCACAAAACCACATCCAGTTGTCAGTGGTGACTTTTGCTCCTCGCGGGCACTGGTGTGGTTTCTCCTGGCAATTGCCACAAAAATGTCTGTGGAACGGTTACCCTATACTATATTGATGTAACAGCACATGTGTGACAAGGGAGACATTCAGATGACATGTATGTTATGCGAATGGTTTTGAGAGTGAAGCAGCAGCAATTCTGTCTGAGGGTCGCTCGTATCACAGGTCCGTGCCCGTGACGCTCAGCGGCATCCATTAGCGAGCTCGGGAAATGTTTTCAGACACAAAAAAGGCCATTTCATGCCTGAAACAAGTAGACTGGATCAAACAAAAGTAGTTCTGAAAGTGGTTTGGGAAATACACCAGTGCATGTGACACCGGTTGGCTTTAAAAATGACGAATGTGTGCTGGAAACGTGTGTGTCTGAAAATGAAAACGCAGGAAACGCTATAAAACATGGTTCCCAAAACAGTCTCTAAAGTGAATATGGCATCATTTAAAATTAATGAAACAGAGGAAAAATGGTCCCGGTCAATAAAAGCAAATGACAGCCCTCGGGTTGATTTACAGCTTGAGAGGGGTGGCGCAGAACAACAGTAAGTTTTTCATCAGGCTGCAAGCTTCTGGCCTTTATATCAGAGCCCAAGTCGACCAGCAGAGTAGTAAGCAAAGCTTTATCAAATATTTAAGTGTGTCGGGTCTCATTTTCCAATGTCAGTGCGGCGGAAATTTGGCCATGACAATACACACTGAGGTGATAAAACAGCGGCGGACTGCTGGGTAATATGAGTTACAGTCTGAGAAGTTAGTTAGGTCAAAGAAGTGGGTCTGTGCACGCACGCACACTCATGTCTGTGTGTGTGTGCGTGTGTGTGTGTGCGTGTGTGTGTATTACATGTGAGCAAGAGTGAGAGACATGAGCACATCGCTGACAGCTCTCATTAACCAGAAGACGGTGTGAAATAATATGTACTGATGTTTGTTATGGATTTTAAAAGACAAATATCTCTCCGCACATCAAGGCAGCTGCTCCCATCACCGAGAGTTGAGGTAGGTGGTGGAGAAGTGGCGACGGGCGTCTCACATGTCCGTGACACAAATTACAGCCTTTTTTCTCGCTATGCTGCAGCATCACCTCAGGTACTTGGCTCGGATAAAACCATTTGACATATACCACAAATATCCCCCTGCGATACGCTGGCAACCTGTCCTGGGAGTAAACCGTCCCTCGGCCAATGACAGCTGGGATTGGACCATCAAAGGATAAGAGGTATAGATAATGGCTGATGCCATATGGTGACGAGAACACAAACACAAACACAAACCCATGTTTGGTAAGATACTGTATCTCCTTCCCATCTACAGGTTTTTTTGTTTGCTTTTTTGAAAGTCACTCAATCTGATAAATGTGCATCAATTTGCTCCACCTCACCTGTTGCTCTGACTGTTGCGCTTTTCTTCTAACTCCAGTTCAAAGCAATTACTGTACCTTATTTACTGCTGAGGCAACGCAGCACCGTTTAGCCATGCACTGATGTGTGTTTAATGACTTTATGTTGTTGTTGTGATTTTCGAGTAAATCATAACTTCTTTTTCTTTTCTTTTTTTTTTGCAGTTGCTTGGGTTCCTCACATATCTATATTCAATGACAGGGTAGACTTGCGCCTCACTGGAGAATACTATTTTGCAGAAGTGAGCTGCACAGCCATCATTATGCCAGATTGCACCTTGCGACCGCACAACCAAGCAAGTCTGAAATAGTTATTGTGTAGTGTCGTCTGCTTCAGGAGAAACGGAAAGTGAATCCAGCGACTCGGAAAAAACAATATTTTCCGAACAAGTCCAATGTAAATGACACAGCTCAACAGAAATGACATTTGTCTGCGAAGGCTCACATAATCTGCCGGTCGACGAATGTGCAATTTTTTCTTCGCTTTGGCGTGACTGTGTCCATGGTGATGTTTTAACATAAGTCTTAATACTAGAGGTTAAAACGTGGCTCAGAGGCCACTGGTGCTGTTATTACTTATCATGGTTGTGTCACTTCAACCCTGTCGCAAAACCCTTAATCTTAAATATCAAAGCTTTAATTAACAGCGTATTGTTTCCGAACATGTAAGCTGAAGCTAGCTGAATGGCAATTAAAGCCCCAATTTGCCGCCACTGTGATCGATCATTATTCTAATGCTGTTGTGACTGGAGCCATCACTATCGGCACTTCCTCTTGATCAGTATCCCAAATTAATTAGTTTTCTATCCCCCTTCGATGTCTCAACCTCTGCCTTTCCACTTATCACTGAGAGCAGAGGAGTGGAAGTCCCGTATCCATCAACTCCTCAGCGGAGAAATGGCCTCTTTTCTGTTCTGGCGTTTATCATTTATTGATGACGGTAATTGTTCCTGGCACCGCTGAACAGAACGGCCCAGACGCTGTGGATATTAAATCACTTTATCACACTGACTGAAGGCTGCGGTTTCCTCGGCATCAGACGTCTTGTGGCAGTTTACTTTCTGTTGCTTTTCATCATAATTAATGGAAGCAAGTTTGTCATTTGGGAAGTGTGTTTTTTTTATTATTGTCCAATGTCTTGTTTGTACTGGTGTTTCTGTAAATGACACTCCCTCTCTAATTGGATCTGAGCCTCCCGCTCCGTGGCAGCTATAGCACACGAGGTGGAGCGGTGCGTCTGCCTTACGGGGACGAGCAGGATATTAAACGTGTTGTCGTTTGAATAAAACTGTCCGAGAGATTTAGAGGGGGAAATCACTCTTTAGCTGTTCTGAATCTTTGGGGCTAATGACTCATTTCTGTAACATCACAAGAGGCACCAGCCAGACGCTGTTGTAAAGGGCCAGAGGGCTTGAGAATGTTGAGTACCTGAGTAAATGTACATAGGTACTTTTTTACCACTGATGGCAAAAGATTGTAGACGGTGTTTATCGGCAGAGGCCGTCTTTGATTCATCGGCGTGTGTGTGTGTGTGTGTAGACACCTCTTTAAGGTTCAATCACATTGTTTGTGTTTTAAAAAAATATGATTTGACAAAAGCAGACAGATGAGGGGAAAGCAGTGTGGTTATAGTTTTCAAAAGTGCTTTAAATAAATAGAAAATAACTCAAAACTGTGACGCAAAGAAAATAGGGATGACAAGATGGTACTTCCCTTGTCTGAAATCTTAAATTTGGATTTTTATTTGTCTACCAATTTTGCCAGTTGCCTTTTATCTCAGCTTTCCACTCTTTGCCTTAAGGGGGGAATTTAGCATATAAATATAAACAATCATAATAAATAAATCCAGAGCCTCAGTGCAGAATCTCTTTTTTCACCACTTTCTCAGCTGTCTACATCCTTTCTCTGTCTCGTCATTGTCTTACTTTTTGTGGTGATTCGGTTTTATTGGGGCAACACAAGAGTTTTGAGAGAACCAGAAACAAAGATTTTACAAAGAGCATATGGTAATGTAAGTGCATTAGAAAGCAGCTATAGCATGGAAGCTGTCACTCACATCATGGCGCCAGTTCATTTCAGCAGCTCAGTGCTCAAATATCTTTCTCCCATAAATATTCTCCAAGGGTTTTTTTGAAACTCTGCATGAGAATGAAGGGATTTGAATATGATGCCCACAAAAAGTGTTTCCTGGGCCAATAGCTGGAAGCGCAAAAGGCAGCAAATAAAGCAGGCAGATAAACCCCCGCCACTGGGCTAGGGAAATGGGAAAAGATGGAAAAGGAAGTTCAAATACAATTGCAATCTGATAAAAACCCGATAAGAAATCAATTAGCTCCACCCGATATCAGCTTTGTTTATCTCAACCATCTATAGATCTACGTTAACTTTGACAGCTTCCGAGTGCATTTGCATTCCTAAGGTGTGCAGTCCTGCTGCCAATCAGCTTCACGTGGATGAAGCTGCTGTTGATCCCATCACTTCATTTCTAAAGGCTCATAGAGAATGGGAAAAAAAACATATCTGAAATTTTAAACGCTCTGGCCTCCGTGAAAAATGGAATAAATAAAATGGGAAAACAATCGTCTCACGGTGCAACACCAGCATGAAGTCTAATCCTATCAAAGAGAGAATGAGCCTGAGTAAGTCACAGAATTCATCTTTTTTTTCCTTTCATTTCTATAGTAATCTTGTTTCCAACAGTGCTGAGAACTACTCTGAGGGGTGGAAAATATTGTCTCTTAAAACATTCATCTTACAGCTGAATGACCAGGCAGCACACATCCAACGTAGGAACTAAGAAAAGAACAGATTCTGAAACATGGTGGTGGTTATTGCAAGTACTTGTCAGGTGAGCTACAGCTCGCGATAAACATGTCGACCTTTGATCAAATGATTAAACCAAGTAGCAACCCACCCGACGTCACCCATTGTCTTGTGAGCTACCGTTTTGAAGCCACAAGCACCATCTTGTTTTTTAAACCAGAAGTAACCATATTTGTATGAGCAGGGGATGGACCTGACTGAGAGCTCAAGGACACTGCACATCCACCTATACACCTGTGACCTGCGTCCATTAGACGGTACTAGCTGTCAATCACGTTGTATCCACATTTTACTCTAAATGGGACCATAATTTACAGAATGAACATCATGCTGTATGGAAGAAGACTTGAAACTGGCAATTTAGATTATAAACTGAATTCTTGGAACAAGTGCAGTCGCCCTCTGCTGGTCAATCGAGAAAATACAGGTTTTAGGCACTTCCACATTTGGCTTCACTTTCCAGACCCGGAGTCTATTTTTCTATGGATTAAACACAAGGGCTGGTGCCTTTGTCTTTGCCTGTCCCGTCTCACTCTCTGCTGTGTGAGGGCAGAGACAAAAGTGCAGAAAATAAAAAGTCTCAGAACATGTTGCTTTCGAAGAAGAAGAAGAAATCTGCCTCTCTTCGGCTGTCAGGGAAACCAATCCTATCGTCACCGTTTCAGATAATAGCTGGCCTGATTCCTGCTCATCGGCAGTGATGCCAAAAGTAACAGTCTTGATTCCCAAACACAGCCCTCTGAGGAGGGCTTTCGACGGATCAATTACACCATCTTACGCATGCCACCTGTGGTAGATAGGTGGGTTTTTATGTTTTGTTTTTGTTTTTAAAGTAGGGTTGGCGGGCTGGCATAAGCTTGTGGGTGAATATCAATGCTGTCGGAAACAGTGGTGAATGGTTCCAGGCGTGTGGCGTCAGCCAGGTCGTGTAAGGTTTCACATAATCGAGTCTTTGAGAGGAGGACAGTGGCTGAATGGGGCATTGGGGGGGGGGGGGGGGGGCAGGATAGTTCTATCTTCAAGGTCATTGTATCGGTGTCATTGTGGTGAATGCACGAGGACAGGGTACGGTACGGAAACATCGGAGACATTATCTCTGAATGACAAGTGATACTTCCCTGGGAGAGCGCGAGACATTAAATACTGACAAGGTTCGTGTGTGTAGAAGAGGTGATGGAGAAAGGCGTGCGTGTGTGTGCATGTGTGTGTGTTGCAAAGCGCTGTGATGATGCCACACCTGCAGCTATCTGTCTTGTCCATTCCTTGCCAGGTTTTGGTGAGTTGTTGAATATTTCATCGGTCCTTGTGGTGCTGGGTTCTCCTGGGCAGGTGTGGTTTTGGTTCTCACCTTAAAAGTAGATTTAGGTTGCCTGCTGAAAAGAGACAAAAAAAAAAAAAGAAGGAAGAAGAAAGTTTGTGTTTTTCCAATCAATATTTCAAACAAGGCTGAAATAAACTTTTCTGTCATCAAGGCCTCTAAAGAACGTCAGATGGAGGAGAGAAAAAGTTGCAGACAGATCGAGGACATCCAGGCAACAAAAGGCAAGTTAATGGAGTTTTTCTGGAAGTGAGCTGCCTGAAGTGAACTCCACACACCAATGCTGTGCATGAATCTTCTCTAATATAGTCTATCCTTGGGACATTCATTAGGTATTGTGCATGCGCCAAACACACACACACACACACACCACACACACACACCACACACACACACACACACACACACACACACACACACACACACACACACACACACACACACACACACACACACACACACACACACACACACACACACACACACACACACACACACACACACACACACACACACACACACACACACACACACACACACACACACACACACACACACAAACAATGGCAAAAAAAACACATAGAGTTTGTTTTGACGGCGAAGTCTATGAGTACGTAAGGCAAATGTAACTCGCTGACATCAGAGGGACAATTTCAGACCAAAATGCTTTTATGCCATAAATAAATGCTCAGTGGACGAATCAGCTCTCAGCACTGATTAAGACGGATGTAGTTGTGTCTGCAGAACAGTTTGTGAAATGTCCTCTTCTAAACATGACCTGTGCTGATTGCGGCGTCTGTCTACAGCTCTGCCCAGGAGCCTCTGCCAGTGATAATTACACTGTATCGCACCCTAGGTTAGAGTTATTACAGAAGCGCCAGAGACTGATAGAGCTTGCTGTATTTTTAGAGTTCAGGTTGGCCTTTTGTCCTACTGCCCACCGCTGGGTGACGGTCGGCGTCGGCAGCGGCAGAAGGGAAGTTTCTGGCCAAGAAACCGAGGAAGAGAGAGCAAATGAGGGGGATGTCACCTGTTCTAAAAGCAAGCCAAGTTTTTCAGGTTTGTCTTATTTTACATGGATGGAACAGCAAACAGGGCCGTGACTGCCACAGAAATATATCCGATGAAACGTTGCGGCTTTTGTGGGAGGACCTCTGTCCAAAAAAAAATGATCTTCCTGCAAAACAAAGTAACCCAGAGATTCTTGTAATGTCTTAGTACATCATCTTATATTACTGTATCTAAGTCTGCGACGCTGCAGGCCACAGGTTGTCAGAGGAATATTCATGATGTTTGTGGACACAAGGCGATTCTCCTGGTGACAGACTCGACATATTGGCCCATCAACGCTCCCTTCTGGAGGCGGTAATGACAGACCAGGATAGAAATCATAAATCAGAAGCCGGGAGGGAGGGCAGCCGCGGCTGACACTGATGCATGCAGGGGACACAGCGAAACACAGCAAAAAGGAGAGCAAAAGGCAAAGGGACACTCTGAATGACTTCATACGCAGAAGACGGTGACGAGTCGGGCAGGAAAAAAATGCAATAACTTGTATCACAGGTGCCGTGTATATAACCCAGGATACCTGAAAGCCGAAAGCTGCAATGTATTTACATAATACCTCAGATGGGCAGAACAGGCACGCACACACACACACACACGTGCATGTCCGGCAACCCCAAGGACCAAAGAAAAGGGCCACATGTTGTATTTATCAGCAACCTTGAAGTGCATTAGACTGCTGCTCATGTACAAAAACGTATTATATACTCGTATTAAATCTAGACAAGCATCAAAATGCTGCTCATCACTACCTCTGGTCTTTTACAGATAAAGCTTTTCATGGATGAGTGAATTTTCAAACTGTTTCGAAAAGTGCAAAAATGTTTGTGACGAGATTCAATGGTTGTTTTATTTGTTTAACCTCGGAAATTTCCCTGCTCGCCATTACATTAATTTTTGCATTGCTAGTGACCAATAACAGGAAATATATCTTCAAAATATAATTAAAGGGGTAATGGATTATGCATAGAACACCGCATTTCTTGTTGAAGCGATTCGATTTGTTTCATAAATCAATGCACTGGGAAAGAAACGGAAAACTAATGATATCCTTGCTTGCAATATTGCATAAGGCAGTTCATTCTGATAACACAAGACTTTTAGGAGCAAATCAAACCCATTACTTCCAGCTTTGAATTTAATCAAACAGCAAATAAAGTCTTATTTTAATTATGTCACCCCGATCTTCAAACTTCAACCTCAGCGACTGCTAAGTTTGAAGTTACTATTTGAAGACCAAAGCGTTTTAGGTCCTTTTGTCATTTGGGCGTAATGATTGTGAAGTTACGTGCTCCAACCGAAACGCCGGAGCTGAGTCAGAGGAGAATAAACGTTTTACTGAAGCCCGAATGGCACAGTTCATCCCCACAGCAGTGAATGATGTTGGTGAACAAATGTCAGAGGGGAGCAGAAAATATGAACCATAACAGATTGGCCCTGGTTTCGCTCAAATGATTGATTGCCACGTAAACAACATTACCATTTTAAATCTGCCCTCGGGGTTGTTAGCACCTGGTTCCTGAACAGATTGATTGACGCTGCAGGACCAATTTAAATCTCTTTTTTTTCTCACCCATTTGGATCATGGATGAGTTTTTAACAAGGATGTACTACTCGGAACAATTTGCTCTGATGTACATCTGCTGCCATTTCCCAAAAGGACAATACTGCACTGTACGCATGTCGATGTCTGCGAATACTACGCTCAACTCAACAGCAGTGCAAATGAGAAGATGAAGGCCTCTCCGCTTCAGAATACGCGGCAGAAGAGGGAAATCGTGGCATGTAACATCTCTCCCCCAGCCTCAAATCACTGCGTCACCCTCCCACACAAGATATTCGTGTGCACCAGTAACCTAGATTTTTTTAAATGTTTTATCTGGCCACTTGTCTCCGACTGCTGAAAAAGGGCCTTTGGAGGCACATCGAATCCTCCTCTCGCTGCTTTGATGTCAGCACCAAGGCTGTGGACGCGTGCGTGCACGTGGGAATGTATATGAGAATATAAGTGTGCAGCTCTTTATCTCTGAGTGCCCGTGTAACGATGTCGTCCATCAAAAGTAGGCCACTGCCACGGACCTGCTGCCTCACATAAAAGTCCATCTAAAATGTGAGTGTGAAAAGAATCCGTGTGAGCGAATGGTTGCACCAGCAACGGATATGGCCCGGTAACGGAAACAGGGCCAATCTACACCACGGCTCGATGACATATTGCATTACAGGCGAATTGACACCGGATGGGAATCGAAATCTACGCAAGTAAAGGACTAACTCTTTAATCAATGTCTCGGTTACCCACTAGATGACCAGCCAGAAGTTTACCAGACACTCCCATCGTGGCACTGGTGTCACCCGATTCCTTTCGTCTGCGAGGAAAGGTCCGAGGAGATCAAGTGTACAACAGTCACTTACAAGACAAGACAATAAATTTGACTGTGTATGGTACATTTTCTCTTTGTTTCTCTTTGTGTTGTACATCCTCAACTGTTGTTCACAGACCGTGGTAGACATGCATTATGATTGGTGCCATGACCAGGTGGTAGACATGACCTGGGAAGTTCTGGTTCTGTTGGGTGGAGAAAGCACAAGCAGATCCCAAAATCATAGATGACGCAAAGGGAGACTGGCTCGGTGGCTTATTAACGGGTTTTCCTTCGCAGTGCCTTCAGTTTCAAATGTTCCATAAACACACGATGCCTTGTGGCAGTTGCATTCTATGTGCAAGGGGTATGAGATTGTCTTACATCGAGCTTGAGAACGTTATTTTTCTTTCTTCCAAATTTCTGATTCGTCAGGTAGTGGGGAAAAAAGTTTTTTTCAGAGTGGCTCGGCGAACGTCAACGGAAATGTATTTTGGCACTTTGGTGATGAGCTCAGGCTGCAGGATGTGTCAGCTAATAACACTGAACACTTGTAGGTTGTGTGCGAGGAGGGAACCAGAGGAAGTGTGCAAGAGTCGGCAAAATACAAAGGCAGCGGATGTGAAAATCAAATCTGACAAGCCAATGTGAAGTGGCAGACAATATCCGGGATGTGCAGAAGCTGTGCTTTGTGCCATATTAGCTTCTTGCACTGACTGGCCAACAATAGGCATGTCATTTTTTACGTAATTTACTCCAGCCACTTTTTAAAAAAAAGGGATATTAGGCCGCATCCACACTACTACATTTCTGCTGCCCCCGTGTTAGTTTGAAAACTCCGAGGCTGCATTGCGGTGACGCAGTCCCCCACATTTGCTTCCTGATTGGTACCTATCAGTCGTGACTCGGCTACCAGCAGAGAATGCAAAAAAACGCCCGTCTGGACGAGGATCTTTTCTGTTTTAAAGACCTGTTGAAAACAAAAAAACGTGTCAGTGTTTCCTTTGCTTTCACATGATTTTACCTAGCTGTGGTCCAAATAACCTGCTGACCTTCCAACACTTCTCTTTTCCTTGTCTACTACAATCTCTGTCCTGGATTTGTCCTATGTCTCTTCTTCGTGTCCATTTTCCTTTTTCATTCCGGTTTCCCTTCTC
Organism: Scophthalmus maximus; assembly: GCF_022379125.1. NCBI lineage: Eukaryota > Metazoa > Chordata > Actinopteri > Pleuronectiformes > Scophthalmidae > Scophthalmus > Scophthalmus maximus. The sequence continues at coordinate 10,565,584 of NC_061517.1, forward strand.
CTCATCTTCCTTCCTTATAATTCTTAATTTGGCAAAACAGCCTGGTAAGTTGGAAAAAAAAAGTATCTCGCCGCATGGCAGAAATATGGCCCCTCCTCTGGCAAACCCACCGCGTCGACAGGACGGTTCACCTTGCACTCTAGAAATATGGATCTACCTCTGGCAAAACGATTTATAGCAAATATTCTAGCAACGCCTTTCTCAGAAAAAAATCATCACACGGCCTCTGGCAAAACTACCGATCAGATGGATTTGCCCTGCATGCTAGAAATATCGACCCGCCTTCTGTCAAATCTGACCTACTCCTCTTTCTCCATTCTCTCTCACCCACTTTCTGTCTCTTCCTTTTCTTTCCTCACACAGTTTTTCTGACCTTTCCTTCATTTCAACCCAACCCCCTTTTCTCCTTTTCTCTTTTCTTTTTCCAATTTCCCCAAATCCTTTTCGGCTTCTCCATTCAATCAGTCCTTGTTACCACCTGTCTTTCCTTTACCCCTCCTCTTCTCTGCTTGTTTACCCCCCTTCTCTCATCGTTTCCTTCTTCACTTCCTTTCTGAACCTGAGGCTTTCCTGGGGATTGTAACTCCTACATTTCCTTCTGTTGTTCTGCTCGTTGACTTAAACCCACCTACATGCCCAAAGAGGATTACGTTAGTAAGCAGGTAACAGCGCCTCCTACAGTGTCAAGTCAGTGCTGACCCAGCACGTGTTTAAAAGATAAAAATAAAAATCTATACACCCCTACATAGAAAAAATACTCAATGGATACAGCCATTTCGAATAATAAACGGAAACGTCAGCAACCTGTTACAAATTGTTGCCTCATAGTGTTGAAAAGGCCTTTTTAGAGCGATAGCCTGCAGAGCATTTCATGTTCGAAAGAGCAACAGTGTGACAGAGCGCAGCTGGAGTCCGGACAAGTGTTACAGCCGTACGTCTGCAGTTTCCCTGGTTCCTCCTGCACCATGCGCCATGTTCCAGTTCAGAGGACTGACACATACTGTCTGTCTCGCACTGAATGCATTATAATTTTTCTTCCAACAGCCCTCAGATTTAGATACACATCTACATTTCCACAAAACGGTCACTGAAAATATCTGAAATGAATCCAAACTAAAATGATGACGTGAAAGATGAACGAATGATCAATTGAAAAGCATCCGAAGGGCGACGCAGGCATGTTGTATATTGGTTACTACTGTATACTATATCTACACTATACAGTATATAATGCTATATTTGTCCCACAAAAGTTTCATTATATTAACATGTTTCTGTGTGTGTGTGTGTGTGTGTGTGTGTGTGTGTGTGTGTGTGTGTGTTCGTGTGAAAGACATACAGTTCTCAGCAGGCAGGATAAGTAAGGCATTGACCCGAGTTTTAATTTAAAAAATTGCTTCGGACAACCTGCATGAATCGGTGTAACCACATATCGTATCCTCCAAATTAGTCACATAACATCTGTGCCAAAAAATATCTCTTGACCTGTTGCATTAACAAGTTTGTTTTCAGTAATATCAAGTCTGCCAGTAATAATTTAAAGCAGAGTCAACAATCTTCTCCATCGCTTAAAAACACAGCAGCGGCGTACCTTCATCAGTCACTCTGTCAGTGTATTAGGGAAAAACATTTGCATTTAAAGGCCTGGCCTTCAGCCCCAAAAAAGGAAAGAGAAAGATGAGACATTGTTTTGAGTAGAGGCATAAGCCCTGGCACTCTTCAAAGAGCTGGCATTCCCATTACTAGTTCTTAGAAGGAAAAAGGGTGAAAGATTTATACACTGTACTCAGCTACAATACTTCTGAAATCAGAAGAGAAGGAGCAAACGGATAGCTGGGACAAACCATGAAAACGTGCAGGTCAGCACATTGACATTTATAAAAAAAAGATATGTTATGCAACATTGTTACCCTGAGTCAGCTATTTTTCATGTTGCTCAAGGGAGAAAAGAAGAATGCAGGAATTAATGTTGACTTTCAACTGACAAAACCTTCCTCTAGATGCTTGCTTTGGGGAATACTACGGTGTCAATGTTATGCAACAGCAGGTTTGTTTACTTACAGAGAATAATACGAATAAGAAACAACAATAGTGAAAAGTGCGACGAGGGAAAAAGGTTTTCCAAAGTTTTGCATTCACCGCTGGCAGTCGAGTCGTGACTGTTAAGAACCAATCAGGAAGTGAATGCAGGGGGACTGAGTCATCGTTTCCAAACATCTCCCTTTTTTTTGCCCGGCCACACTACAATGCAGCGTCGGAAGCGTTTCCTAGCTTACCGCCCGAAAAACCTCCAGAGTATTGTGGATGCCAGGTGTAAAGGTAACGGCAGTGATGCATTTTAAAACTGTTGTGGTATGGATGTAGATACTCAAGCTAAATCCAGACAGTACAGAAGAAGTCAACAGGTGATGCTGAATGGTCATGCTGCTCTACGACAGAGATCACTGATATTGTAAGATGCCATTTCCATCACTTGGGTTTAATGAAACTTCTTTTCCTAATATTTATTTTCCCTCTTAGGTGATGTGTGGTGAGGTTATGACACAAACTACTTCACCATTTTTACAGTATGTTGTTCCACTTTTATATAATAAGAAAGAACTTCATCCAGATGTTTGTAGCTGGCAGAGGTATGATGCACGTCTTTCTGCAATTCACAGAATATTTCACAAAATTCCCTTGTATCTACTCTGCAGTTTGAACAGAGAACCGCGCGCATTTTCCAAGCAACCAAACGAAGAGCTTAAAGGTTTAAAAGGAGCTTAGAGACTTTTGACCTTAGATATTTGTGTAAACCTCTTTTCCTCTTGACAATGATTCATTTAGAGGTAGAGATACCAGGTCGGGGCGGCAGCAGAGACGTCTGATCACTGTACAAAACATTAAAAGACAGGTACAACCCATTGAGTCCACAAGCGGCGGCTTCTGACGATAATCTGTCAGAGGAGGAAAGATGCGAACGCAACACTCTCTCATCAACACAATACAATACACTGTAAAAAAGCGATATTAATCATTGCCAAGCACAATAAACACTGTTGTCCGACACATTCAATTTGACCAATTGACCATGTTTATGATGGAGCCCTTTGACTTTATTGTCAAGACAATGAGGGTTGATGACGAACCGCTTTCTCAACTCAAATGCATGTTTTGTTGCCAAGACATCATAAAATACAATATATGGCCACTTATCTCATCACCGTTGTGTTTGTGTGTTTTTGTGTGTGTGTGGTGCGTGCGTGTGCATACATGCATCTAACCTTTGTCTGCGCATGTGCGTGCTGCTAGATTAAGAGGAGAGGGATAATTAAATATGATATAAAGGGCACGAGAGGAGCCCCGTTACAAAATGAAAAAGCCACCGTTTGAAAGATGCGACACCCGCTCTGACACAATGATTGCTGGCATAAAAGTGAAAAAACTCATTACAGAATATTAATGAGGATATTAGCCATCAAAATAGAATAATTATATAATAATTTCTGATGAGGCCATCAATCAATTCATTTCAGGTATGTTTGAAAGAGGATATTGGGCTGTGGAATACATGTATAATGCAGGCTGTTTAATGACAAGGTATACTCTTTGAGGAATCTGTGATCAATCAAAGTCAACTCATGTTTAATGCCAAGCTATGCTATGTAATAGATTTGGTGGATTACAACTGATTGCATTCCTCTGAGGCTTCGACGGCACCACCCATGTTACTATCAGGAACATCTCTACTTGTCTCTATCAAGGTCATCAGAGGGGCAAACCCCAAATTTGAGCTTTATCCTTAGATTAGGAAAGATTCATGAACACAAAGACATTCAGCCACTTTAAATAAGTTCATCTCTGGTCAAGTGACACTTCATCTGTGCACGCGCACACGCACACGCACACGCACACACGTATGTGGACGGATGTGTGATACCGCCGTAATCCAACAATCCCACCTCATCTCTCTCCGCCTGTTGTTGGATATCAAGGCCAATTGGCATTCACCAGATAGCAGGCTAAAGCTAGGGTGATCTCCAGCCACACACACATCACCTAACCTCATCTGTCAATGGATTTACAGATGATAGTAAAGAGTGTGTGTGTATGTTCTGGCATATTTGTTTCTCATATTTTTGTTTCATTTGCTTGGCGGTGACCTCTGCTGGTTTCACCACATATTTTAGATGAATGAGTTTTAACCTATAGTCAAACGATGAGCACCTGTGGATCTGTTTGTTGCCATAATTGCCATTTATATAAAAAAAAAAGACTACTGCATCGCTTTGTTACCCGTGTATACAAATAAAATTAGGCTGAGTTGAAAACAGGTGCTTTTATTGTGTTTGTAAGACGAAACCGCTGCTCAGTGTATTCCAGTGCATTATGTTGTTGGGCACAATGCACTGCGGGCTGTTTTAACAGGGAGAATGCATAAATGCGCGCTGTGGCTTTCTCAGGCAGGAAATTGAGTGTTCGTCGGCCCCTCACTCTAATGAGGATGGATAGCACTCTGTTAAGCTTCTCAACCTTTTCTTTCACAAACACAAACAGCGGTTCGGCGAATCGCAGTCGCATAGCTTTGAGTGGGAAACGGCGGAAATAAATCACACGCATCACCGAGGGATGGTAAGCAGGTGTATTGTCATCATTCGAATGCAACGGGAAATAATATCGCTTTGATGTTGAGGAATCTGTGTGGTTTAAAAGTGCGTATTTATTTGTGTTAGTGCTGCACGGATAATGGTTTACCTGCACCTCCTTGGTGAGGCTTTATTTGCTGGAAATATGAATTATGGATAATGTTTATGAAATGGCTTTGACAGACATTTCTTTTTCTTTTATGAGGCTTGAATAAACAGATATTCATTAACTTATAAAAAGGACATAAAACTATTGATGCACAAACCTAAAAGCTAGAATGCGTTGATTCGAGTTGTTAGTTTATTATTTGGAGCTGCCCCATGAAAGAATTCCAATCATCTGTCCAAGACGACTCAGTCGACTAAGATTCTTCAAGTCGAGGAGTTGCAGTCGGTGTGCAGTGAAGACTACTTCCGGAGAGCGAGGCTGCCCAATCAGGCTCCGAGAAAACTTTGTTTCATGCGGAAATGTCTGAAATAGTTAATGGTCTCAACCTCTACTTTCAAGTCTTTAAAAATAGAACAGCGTGATGTTCATTCTGTAAATTATCGGCCCATTTGGAGTAAAAATAGAGGATAAAGCACCATGTACATGGATACAATGTGATTGACAGCTAGTACCGTCCAATAGGTGCATGGTTACATGTGTAGATGGCCGTGCAGTGGACCAGCTCTCAGTCAGGCCCACCCCCCAATCTCCTCCAAACATGGTTACTTCTGATTACCGAGATGGCGCTATAGCCATTAATGCTAAACTTCAGGCTTCAAAACGGCAGTTCTCAAACCAATGGATTATGTCACGGTGGGTTGCCACTCGGTTTAAACGCGATCTGGTTGGCAGATTCTTGCACTCAAAATGTCTTTTGATTCAGAGTGAAGTAGCAGCGTTTCCATTGAAGCCTCCTACGCATACACGTGAATGCTCCATGACAGGCCGACGGATGTTTTAGCATGTCCTATTACATCTAGCCCCTCGTCAATAAAACAAAAACCTTCCCCTTTGAGGGAGCATGTGCACGCAAGAGATGTCTCGGGGTGAAGAGAGGGGTTGTCATTCAGAATTCTTTCAGCGGGGACCTTCGTAACAAGCTCCCACCACTGCAACTGCACTCCAACACACACCCACCTCAAGCAAAAAGGAGAGGCTTGTGACCCCTGTGTTACATTGAAGCCAGAGCCCTAACAGCAGTGTGTTTGTGTGTGTGTTTGTGTGTGTGTGTGTTTGTGTGTGTGTGAGTGTGTCAGCTGCTGTGCTGGAAATAGTCTATTTCACAGGGGATGAGAGGCTAATCTCACTGTAATGACCATTCTTTGGCATGACATCACGCATTCACAACACTCATATATACTTCACTCATGTGGGGTGTGTGTGTGTGTGTGTGTGTGCGTGTGCGTGTGTTCAGAATATTTCCGTCTATTTGGCTTTTACCTTCTAAAACAGACCATTATAAATCTTGTCAGACACCCAGCTGCCAAACATCCTCATCTCTCTCTCTCTCTCTCTCTCTCTCTCTCTCCTCTCTCTCTCTCTCTCTCTCTCTCTCTCTCTCTCTCTCTCTCTCTCTCTCTCTCTCTCTCTCTCTCTCTCTCTCTCTCTCTCTCTCTCTCTCTCTCTCTCTCTCTCTCTCTCTCTCTCTCTCTCTCTCTCTCTCTCTCTCTCTCTCTCTCTCTCTCTCTCTCTCTCTCTCTCTCTCTCTCTCTCCTATCTTTCCCCCTAACTGATGAATGAAAAACAATATTGATCAAAGCTGACATCCAGAACTTTACAAACAGCAGGACTAGGGTATCTATTCACATTCAACCACTTAGAGAATAACGGGTGGGCGTCCAGGTGGCGTGCCGTTGGCCTCATGTGCTGGCAACAGTCGTACATTTGGAGGTCGCACCAGCCGCCTGTGTCCTAAACAGTAGATGTAATGATATAACTTCACTGTAAACATCGAGATGTATCTGGTGAGAGGCAGCATCAAGGTGAGATGCTTGTTTCCCGGAAGCTGTTGTCCAGTGTGTGTGCTCTCAAGGCTATGGACCCTATGTACAATATAATACAATATATGTATAAGTGTGTCCATGCAGGTATGTGTATGTGGCTGTGTGTGTGTGTGTGTGTGTGTGTGTGTGTGCGTGTGTTGAACTCTGATATCATTTGAGCTGTCTGAAAATGAATTTCTGTGACACTACATTTCCACCTGTACAGCTGTATGGTGTCAGTCTGTAACAGAATTATGTCTCAACACACATATGACTGCAGAGAAATGTGAATTTTTAATAGGAATCAAATTGGCCTGTCACATCTACTTGCTAATGCACTGTATAATTCATGAATGTAGCAATAATGTTCTTACTTTCTGGGGCAGCACTTCATACTGTACTGCACTGCTCTAGGACACGTGCCCTCGACTGTAGATTCTGTTTTCACCAATAAAAAAAAAACCTTGGTGTGTCTTTCTATTTTCTCCCTGCTAACAGGAGAAAAAGAACACGACATAAGATTTCACATTTGTTATTTTTAGAGTCTCTGACAGCCTGATCAATAATTCTGAGCATAAACATATATCTTCTGTAACAAGAAAGGTCCAAACTCTAATCTCAGAGAGAGAGAGAGCAGCCCACTCACTGTCTTCCTCATCAGTCATTGTCACGTCACACACAAATCAATGGTTTGATTGTTTTTTCTAGGGAGGAACAGCTTAATCCAACATGCACACATACGGCGGACACACGAGAATGCAAGCTCCGGATCAAAGCTCTGCATTCTCATTAGCATGCAATACAGTCCCATGTTCACTTCAGAAATGGGGAAGTTAAATTAATGACGTTTTCAGATCCACGGCGAACAATGACAAATGTCATTACTAAAAAAAGCACTCGCCCAGTTCGAACATTGCAACTCTATTATTTTTCCTGCCTGTTTGGAGATGCGAGTTATTTTTCTGTCAGAGACGCCACATGTCATGAGATGTGGAAGGAAAAAAATCTTTTAAGAGCTCACCGTGCAAGACAAGGCTTTCACATTCACCCAGATTTCTCCCCAAGACCAGCTGCTAAAACACCCAGAATATTAAAAGTGTTTCGGGTTCTATTTAGCTTTTGAAGACGCCCCACCCTCAATCAGCCCTCGACTTCCTCTAAAGCACAATCGATGCTTACCAACAAGGTTGCCTAGCACCAGTTGCTTAGTAACCACCAGGCCATTGCTTTTCTACTACAGAACGTCTCACTAATTCTATGTCAGAGCTAAATTTAGAATACGCCTTTGATTTATCCCCCCCTCACTGGATTGACAGAAGTTGGCTGCACAGGAGTCTTTCTCGAGCAGTGGCGCGCTTGATTTTCCCCCTCTGCGCTGCGTCTTCCTCGTGATGAAATCAAAAGCTGGCAGTCGTTATAAAACAGGTGCTGTCTCATTAAATCAGCGCCAAAGATGTAAAAAAAAAATAAAGAATCCCCGTCATCTGTAGGTTAGTGCTACTGATTACAACCGATCAGCTGATTGGCAGATGCAGAATGATGGCTGCCATGATGTCTCAGATGTAAATCAATAAGAAATACAGTTAATACAATACTGATACAATGAAGTTGATCAAAGCACCCTGTTTGACAGCATGTTCAAATTTTTACCAATGTTTTTAATTGCATTAGTCTTTCGTCAATATGACATGAGAATGTTTTAAGTCAGATGTTGTATAGTATTAATCGAATTATATCTCTTGAAGTCATCAACAATGTGTATGAAACATTACTAATACACCTATTTGGCTTAATTTGGAACATACTGGCTTTACTACAACATTTTTAACATGCACTCTCGCACACACACACACACACACACACACACACACACACACACACACACACACACACACACACACACAAAGCAATTCTTCCCAGTCACTCCATCTGATAACCAACTGTGCACCCATTGTCTTTTCAGGCCTTTGCCAACACAGTAGTGTCAAGTTAGAGCTACTGACACATCCCACTCACTCCTCCAAATTCAGAGAGACGGGGAGGAAAGTGAAGGGGAGAGGCTAAGGGAGAAAAAACAATGTGGGATGCCAAGTAATGAAACCGCTGATGGAACTGAGCGGAGCTGCAAATGCGGAAGCAGTGGCTCAACGCATTATTGCCCCCATCAAGGAGATTATGTTTTCACCCCTGTCTGTCTGTCTGTCTGTCTGTTTGTTTGGTTGTTTGCTGGCTTGTTTGTGTGTTGACACAAAAACCACTCAATGGATTTCCATGAAACTTGGTGGAAGGATGGGACATGTGGCCTGAAAGAACCCATTACATTTTGGTGTGTTTTTGTTTTTTCTGTTTGCCATTTGCATTCATTTCCCAGGAAATAATGCATGGATCAACATTGAGAGACTGATATCTATGGGATCTACGGGTGTGTGCAATTTGGTGCAGCCTGATTGAATTGAAGGGGACTATTGGGCCTTGGCGGAGGTGTGCGCTCCACTGAGTGCCATTCAAGTTGTATTTGTTTTTTCTTATTTCGATGAACTGCGTGAAAGGTGAGGTCTATTTTTGTCTGTTTGCATAAACTACATGCTTTCTAAATCCCCCCATCTCTCTATGTTTGTGTGTGTGCGTGTGTGTGTGTGTGTGTGTGTCTGTGTGTGTGTGTGTGTGTGTGCGCGCGTGCATGTTCATGTGTGTTTTCACATGTTGGCTTATTAAGACATAGAAGCCTTCACTATATTGCTCCCTGGACATCCATCAGTTTATTAATCAGTTAAATGGGAGGCAGGGAGTGAGATACTGTCCACCAACCGGCATTACAACCCTCAAACCCGATTTGTGCAATACAATATAAAAACAAATGAGAAATTCATTCTTATGAATCTAGAAGAAAAACCCTGCACAAGAACTTCTGCAAGGTGTGATTGAATTGTGTTGACAACACAGACTGAAAATATACAATAAGACTGGTACTTCAAGGTCAAGTGAGAGTTTTCTTTCTTTCCTTCTTTCTTCCTCATATACACTATACACACCAAAGCCAGACTAAAATGCATCAAGTCACTGTCGTATAGGGCATAGAAGACATGTTTTAAATAGTGTACACTCCATTCATTTTGCTGGCGCTTTTGTCAAAAGCGACTTACAATCATGGAGGCGGTCAGCATGCTCTATGAATGGATCAAATCTGAGTGGTCCTTTCATGCGATGTGTTCTGACAATGCTTGCAGTCTGTTTCATTCGGCTTGTTAAGGAAGCCTTGCAGAGTGGCTGACAATACGACTCTGAATTTAACGAAGGAAAGAGACCTTTTTCAGATTTACACTATTTCACATCATTAGATCTGCACACCACGGTAAACGTTTTCCTTTCAGCGAGCCAAGTGTGGAGAACCGTTCGCTAAATGTCATGACAGTTAACTCCAGCCACACATCGTGAACGTTGCTGATTTTATTGTGACAACACTTTCATTCTCTCCGGGGAGGGAGCCGGGGACACTCCACGGTGACAAACAAGCCAGAGTTGAGGCAAATTGAGTCACAAGGCGTCTACAGTTAACAAATATTAAATTAGCGGAGGGGTAAACGGAAGCATGTTAGATTAGAAGAGACAGGTCATCAGGATCTCAATCAGGACAGTGTCATTGTGTTGCCGCGGCGCTGATGAAGTAGCTAACAGGTTTGGTCGGTCTACAGCTCTTCAGGTACTGTGACAGTTTTATCTGCCGTTTCGTTACTGCGCGGGGGGAAATGAATGGCCTGACTGGGACAACATGTGCCATGTTCTCATTAGTCAGATAAAGCATGGAGTTTGATTTTCTGACAGAGGAGGGGTTCGGCTCGGCAATGTCATAATGGGACACTCGGGCCGGTGTCATTGCAAACGACCCTGGAACATGTCTTGCCAGAAAATATTTTCTTGGGTTGCGTTTCAGCTGTAAGACATATTCCTGACTCAATTTTCTTTTTACGCTATAGACAGTTCGGTACAATATCAATGAATCTTGACTACTGAATATTCAAAAATCTGAACATTACTGTCAGTCACAGAGGAGCTTTTGGCAGTGGTGCTTCCCTCCCTTGGTGAGCGAGAGGACAGTAATTAGCTCAGGGGTGATCTACAAGGTGTTCCTCGCTAGTTAAAACCCTAATTAAAAGCCTTTGAGAGCCACAGAAACAAACCTGATGTAATAACTGCTTTGCAAATATGCAGCTGCTGAGCTATTAACCTTGGAGCCACGGCGGCAGCTCTGCGATGCTACACTGAGGCGTGGCGGTGCTTCCAGCCTAATGTTGTCGCCAGGGCAACGCGCTCAAAATGACAATGTGTTAACGTCCTAATATTCATAAATAATGTTTACCATGTTCAATGACTTAATTTAGTGTGTTAGCACGCTAACATTTGCCAATCGACACCAAGTATATAGAGAGTACAGTTTAGGATGGTGGGAGTGTTATTACTATTGCAGGTAAAAGTATTTTATTTGATGCTCTTGCTAGTAGAAGTAAAGGATTCAACCAAAAAGGGTCCAAATGTTGATATTTCACTCGGAGCCCAAAACGTCAAACTCATTATAGCACTGAAGGAGGAAACAGTGGCAGATCATCAAAGTCCTATGGTTACATTTTTGGGAACCATACATCAATGATGATGATGTCATTACTATCACATGATCATCATGTTTTTTTTCTATCTATATAAACTTTAGATAATGTCTATAGACAAGGATGCAGTGAAACCTCTGAAAAATCATTTCTGACTTCTCTGTGATTCTTCCTGACATTACATGATGGGCGATCATTTTCTGATCAAAATAAGCTTCAGATTGTTTCTCTAGCCCAACTATAAGAGGAAATGTCTTGTGGAATCTGAATTCCGGAGGATTATTGTATTGACCTTGGCCTTTGACCGATCAGATGACCGATCAGATGATTATCTGGATGTACCCTCCCCAGTAATAATCCCAACAATTATGGTAAAAAATCACACTCTCTCTCACACATACACACACATACAGTGAAAGCAGACATGTAATCCCTTAGATTATTTAAAATTACAATTAAAATATACCAACAACCAATCTTTGGACTGAACGGGAAAAAAATAATATTTGAATCAGTGACCTGATTTGTAAAAACCTCTACTTTCTTCTGACACACAACTTCCCCCTAATGGGCAGAGAGGACAGGGACAGAGGAGGACACATATGTCAGACTCCTCCTTTGTTGTCCGGCACCCACCAAACCATGACATGTCACTCTGCTTTGTGTTACCGTGGCAGCAGCCCTCCTGCTGTCAATGTGCTCTGCCGCAGTGCTTTGACATACGCTGCGACATTAAGAATGGGAATTGTGGCATACGGAAGAATCTATCTCTCTATCTATCTCCTTCAGCCTCTGCTAAACTATTTTTTTCTTATTCAGCCCCCCACTGCCAAAGATATGGGCACAAGGCTATTCACTGAATTGTATCGGTTGACCTCTAAAGGTGGTTTGTTCCTTGACTCTTACATTAATCAGGCAACCGAGCCACAGGGTTGTATATCCCAGCACACTATAGATAGAACGGCAGAGGTGTGATTAATAATGATAATAATAAACCATAATGATTGTCATTGTTCCCTTCATGTGAGCCATTTCCAGAGACCTCATTGTGCCTGCTGGTTCACTGCGGTGGCTAACCGGGACACTTAATGGACCAGAGCCTTTGTTAATATTCACAGCTATCACCTTGGCTTTTCCTGTGGAAATATTTGCTTTGATAATGTCCATGTGCGCCTGGAGTTCACTCTGTCTGGAGGACATTTAGGCAACCGAGCTGGACCTAACCGAACCGAATTCAATTGAATTACAGAGTGAAATCGAATCAAAGTCAACAGATATGAAGTCAGTGCCCTGACTGATCTGAACCTTCCCCATTACATTTGAACTGAACCGTGATTCGAGACGGCAGCACCTTATCTGCTGTGATCTTCCTGCTCCGTTTCCGCAATGTGACCTTGGGCGTTGCCAGTTATTCTGTCTGTGGGCAACACAGATCCATCCAGATATCTACACACGGCTGATTGCTTTTCTTTTAGAATCCGTCTGAATGACCTTACTTCCTCTATTGTCCTGCGGAGACTTCCCACGGGTTTTTCTACCGTTCCCCGCCAAAACGTTGAGTGTGTTTCTAAGCACCGCAGGGTTTTCCCTGCGAATCTGCTGAAAAGGCTGCCTGGGGTGTTTTGTAAAAACACTAAGCCATGCAACTGCTGTTCCAGTTGTTTCATCAAAGTGGTGAGGACAAATTGGAAATCAGCCATCCACCTCTGCTGGCCTCTAAAATCATGACATTGTGTCGCTCTATACTGTCAAGTTATCTGAACTATTCAGGCACACACATGCAGTTATGAATGCAAATGTAGGTCTGCAAAAATATTGCTAGGTCCTTTTAAATCACATTGGATTTCTTTTCCCTTAATGGTCTGTGGAAAATCCTTTAAAAAAAAACAAACTCCATCACTGGCTTACACGGATTTGTAGTTTGAACCGCCTGAAACACACAGACCCTGGCCCATATATCACTTCACGTGATTTACAACCAAACCTGTGGGTCCTACATCATTTAGAAGTTACAGGACAAGAGTTATAGACTATGTTAGACCTGCCATGTTGCTGTCTCACAGCTACAGCCGAGTGATGGGGAGGGGAAGAGAGAGCTGGGGGGTGGAAAGGTCTCAGTGGCAGAGCAGTGGGTTGAAAGCACCTTACAAAGCCTCGGCTCTCCACATGACACTTTATAGCATGACCTTCGATCACAGCACGACTGTCTCTTTTGTGCTGTACATTTTCAAGTACCAGCTAAAAGCTTTTCCAGGCTCCTTTGAGGAAATAGATTTGGTCATGGAGAGATGAGAGTGACACAGAATAGCAATCTATACACTCGGATCTACAATCTTTCCCTCGTTCATAGTTTCTCTAACCCTGGTGAAAAAAAATGGTACAGAAAAAAACATTCCTGTGCTTACTATATGGACTAGACAGCTCTTTGCATTCCGCAACAGCTATGCCACATCAGTGGAGAGATTTTATCTCTTAAAAACAATGCACAACTCCTCCTGCCTTCATTTCACTATTTCTCTCCCTATCGTCTTCTCATTTCCTTTCATTTCATACCTGGATGATAAAGAACCAAGTCAAGAATGAAGTACTTGCTTGCTTTCAACCACTGACTCATTTGGAAAAAAAAACTCTAGTTCAACTTAAGTCATTTCAAGTTTCTTGTAAAGTTTTGCTCAACCTTCACATCTCTACGTCCCTGTTTTAAAACGTATTAATGAGTGTCAAGAGTAAAAAAAAAAAAAAAAAAAGGTATGCCGCGTGCATTACCGTTTACACATGAAGCAAGATAGTTTGAGAAAAATCTGTTTAAAAATGGTGCAATAACACAGCTCCGGGCCCGATCAGTGATCACGTCTGCATATCGTTTATTCCGGTCACGGAAGCACAAACTCTCCCCCTGTGCTGCGAGAGACTGATGTCTTTATAGAGAAGACAGCTTTTATCCTTTGATCTTCTCTATTGACAGCAAAGATGGATCAGGCCAGCCAGTCGTCGGTTGCAACAAGGCATATTGAGATTAAATTTAGCAACACACCTCTGCCAGCCTCCTGCAGCGACCTCGGAGTCATGTACGTGTTGAAATGCCCTCTGTGATACGTCTGCGTGTGTGCTTCCGCGCGTTTGTATGAGTAATGGAGAGTTTGCTAAGCAGGAGGCACAGTAATTAGTAATCATCTCACCGTATGTTACATGCAGGGCTGTGCGTGTGCCTGCAGTGACAGCTCCGGAGTGATGCAATTCAAAAGAGCAGAGAGAAACAGTCGAGGAAGGCGGCTGGACGTCACAAACTGCTGCCGCGGAAACATATTTTCTTAAGGCGCAGTTAAAATCAATTTTAGAAAATGAAGAAAGAAAGAAAAAATACATTTCATTTGTAATCTATAACAATATAACACTTCTCCCCTCCCTCGCATTGCTGTTACTCTTTTAATGTATCTGTTCTCTTTGCTTTTGAAACACTGAAAACCAAAATAAGGCCTTTTTATCTGTGGCCATCCTTTGCGAATGCTCATGATACGTATCTAGCTACTTAAGCCTGCTCACTTTTCTGACACTGCCAACCGCCTATTAGGGCCATTGTCGGGGGAGCGGGGTCATATTTAATCCTCAAACTCAGAATTTCCTAGATTGAAGTCATTTTTCAGGAAAAACAAAACAAAAAACCAGCCTCATATTTTCTGAGATTAAAGTGGTATATTCTGCTACAGCTGTCAGAAAAATGTGAGCCTTCTCGACGAAAGTAGTTCATTCTTTAGAGCGCGTCGACTGCTTTTGCCGTATAGAATAATCTGGGCACATAAAATGTTGCGACCGTTTACAAGGGTTTTTTTTTCTGAAAACCACACAACCAATTTTGTCACTCGGGTAGAGTAGTTCATCAGTCTGGAACTGTGCTCATGAACACATTTGTCCCCCGTGTGATATAAACGTGCGCACACACAGAGACGGAGATATGGATGGCTTCACACACACACACACACACACACACACACACACACACACACACACACACACACACACACACACACACACACACACACACACACACACACACACACACACACACACACACACACACACACACACACACACACACACACACACACACACACCAATATTTCAGTTCCGACTGAGACACTTATGTCGAGGAATAGAGCAAATAATTAAACAATCAGATCTGGCGGCGGCTCTGCGCTGCTCTTTGAGTGATCAGCGTCTGCAGAAGAACTAGAGAAGCTTTTTCGGATGAGAGGGGAAACATCTCCAAGGACCTCAAGCAAGTGGAGCTGCACTTACAGCTCTTACACATCCCCGTGACCTGGTTCACTGAGACTCTTCACAGAAATGTGTGTGCAACACCTTGATCTGTGTGATGTAAAAAGCCTTGCAGCTGTTTGCTTGTTGACACGAAAATGTTACGCCATGTTGGTTGTGGAGAGTATCAGGTTTTTAATTTTTTTTTTAAAAGGGTACTGTAAAACAGTAACAAACCTTAATTTAATTTATTTTGGATTAAATCCTGCTCTGTATATAGTATTTATATACCTTTGTTTTTTATTTAATGTTATTTTTTTGTAAAATTTTGTACATACTACCCCTTCTGTCCACTTTGCTGCTGTAATGCCCAAATTTCCCCATTGTGGGACGAATAAAGGTATATCTTATCTTATATGAATCCAACATAACTCCTTGAACTTCAAATTAAAAGGTACGTTTTTCTTACCTTTTAACTCTCTCTGAATGTAAGTGAATAAGTGCATTTCCCAAAATGTTGTTCATAAGCTGATTATTTGCGGGGTTTTGTTTCTTCAGTTTGACCAGTTGTCGCCTTTTTATTATGTCATTTGTGTGTGTGTGTGTGTGTGTGTGTGTGTGTCTACTGTTGCGACCTTCAATTATTTATGTTGCCCGTTCTTGTGTTCTCTCACACCTTGGGAGGTTCAAATGGGCAGCGGTGTCAGAGAGGCATAAATAAGGCAACAACGTGGCCTTATATCTGACACACAGACGCACAAGCAATTGCCATGGTGTTGTGCACTGTGTTCAACAGCAGCAAGGAACATTTACAAAGGCCATGTTGGCCCATTGGTGTCATCTATTACAAATAATACGCATGAAGCAGGTTGTTAATTTTTTTTAAGGAAATGATCGGCATATTTTTGTTGTCAAACTATCAGATTTAGACCGCAACAGATAGAAAAAATATATATTAAAAGGCTCCTAGCCTTCAAAATCCACGTTGATCAAAACTTAATATACTGGCAGCACCACTGTTTACATGGGTGGTTGTGTGTGTTTCTACGGCCGCACGTGTTCCTACAATGTGGCAACGGTGATGATGGATGGTGGGTCAGCATGGGAGGCTGAGTGATCCATGAGCAGAGCGAGTCCGTCACCACACTGACAGGCTTGGCGGGAGTATGATTAATCCCCACTTCCTCTGGGCGTTTGTGATGAAGCTTAGATGTATACGTACGTATTTGCCATGATGCACTTTTTTCCAATGCTGACAAAAAGGGAATTTGCTAAAGAACAGTGAATGAAACTGCTCAACAGGCATCTCTGTGGGAAGTTTCTGTTTACTGCAACTGGGTTTTTATCTTCATTTTTACGTATGTTATAATAACATTTTATAAAATGGGCAGCTCAACTCAAGCGATCTGACAACGGCTATGACCTCCGAGCAGTTTGCACAGGTCCGTATTCCTCCGCGAATGAGGAAGTAACGACATAAGTAGACGCGGGTAGCGACGGAGTGAAGTTGAGGAAACTTAGGAGAGCTCAAAGCACGCAGTGATGTTGAATGGTTGTGGTTTTGGCGTGGGCTACGGCCCACAGTAGCCTGGGAACTTAAATTGCCGGCGAACCCAGCTACTGTCTCGTAGCTTTCTTTCTGTGGAACGCTACAGTGTGTTGCATAGCAACCTTGCAGGCAGCAAGAAAAATAAAAAAATCTAATTGTAGTGTGTCTTCATTTTGCCATAATTGTAACCATTTTATGAAATCAATAGCTCACTTCAGGGGGTCGCCACGGCCTGTCGTGAGCTTTAAAGTATCGCACTACAGTTAGATGGAGCAATACACAAGAACTGACAGACAGGTTGCAAACAAGCCATTAGTTCAGCCATATCTAAACCAGAGCTTTTTTAGAGTTTGAGGTGTTCTTCCACACAGCAGAGGGAGAAGCTTGGGCGAGAGATAATGCACGGGCGTGAGGGTGATAGAGACAGATACCTGACGGTGTTGCAGTTGCAACTGGTTAGATAAGGTAAATTCAGTTGTGTTGTAGTTTGACCTCCTGATTTGGCCCCACTCGTCATCATGGTCAGCAATTGCTGGAGCAACAGCAGTGGCTGAGACACACAACTCATGGAATCAGATTAAAATTTGGAAAAGCTGTTCAATAGGATTTTCTGTTTGACTTATTATTTTCTTATTTTCCTTAATCCTTAAAAAAAAAAAAAGATATTTAAGAGCACATATCTTTCCTGACAGTCATTACACTTTAAGGTCTCTTCCTTTTTCCTGCACATCCAAGAATAGGTTGCAAACAGGAACTGCTAATACCTAATATTGCATATTTTTAATGATGAAAATTGTCCAAATGTAAGGGATTTAATAAAAAAAGAAGAAAAGAAAAGGGGGACTTGTGTGTCCAGGCAGGACAGAAGTAATTGACTCTTACATCAGAAGCTAACAAGGTAAGCCTGGCTGGGTTGGACCGTCTCTAATCCCTTGTGTTTGCTGCTCTCTGGTTGTGGGGTTAAAGAAGAGGGACGCAAGAATTACTAGATTTTCCGTCAGCAAATCCATGTCGGGTTTGCACAAGCGGCAGAACCCAAATCCAACTAATGCACGTTGTAGGACCTTGCTGTTCCTTCCTTTGAGGATTAGAGAGTCTACCTCTGAGGGCAAAGTCAGACGGGCGTGACACATATCACAGAGATACTGCGCAAAGTACACAAACACCGACTCAAGCAGGCAGTCACACACACACAGGGGCACAGATTTTCTTCCCCATAATGTGGTGAAAACACAGCACGTGTATGTGTGCGTATTTTATATTAGGAGGGGATTTTCTGAAAATCCCAAACTAGGATCAATGTCGGAACGGCTGCCACAGTTGGGGGCTTTAGTATGATAGGAGCCGTGTCATCCTATACATCTCAATAAGCCCCAGACTCACACATGCACACCATCTTTAAGGGAGATTGAGAAAGAAACACACACACACACACACACACACACACACACACACACACACACACACACACACACACACACACACACACACACACACACACACACACACACACACACACACACACACACACACACACACACACACACACACACACACACACACACACACACACACACAGAGAGAAGTAGGGAGAGGGGCAAGTTGAGAGAAACATAGACACTGTCTTTTATCGGATTCAATAGTGCTCTAAATGAGGAGGAGGGTGAAGCGACGTGGGCCAGTCACCGGTGCCCAGACAAACCCAGCTACGCCACATCTTTCTGATTATTTGAAATGGCTCCGCAGATATGACACATGGGATGAAAGTGTCACATTAAATGCGTTGGCTGCTGTAATGCTGCCATTCACATACTGCTGCTTTGAGACAAATGACCATGAGAGGCCTGAAATTCAAATAGGTGGCATGGAAGTTTTCTAAATGTCTTCTACATTACATGCACTGTCTTTGAAGTGATGCATCAAAATGCATGGAGTGATCAGCAACATCTACACCAGATTACAACAATTGCATCAGTGAGTAGTTCAGAAATGTCCGGGGGGAGCCATAGAATTTAGTGCTTTATGCACTATTAGTGAAATACAGTTGATTCCACATTGCACTGACAGACAGTGGAGTGATTTAAGTGATACAATTCAACACTGTGTGCAGGGATGCTGTGTTTGGATTGAGATGGAGCCTTATAATTTCAGCAGAGGATTACAGTAGTCAACATGGAGATGAATGCATGAAGCAGTTTCTCAGATTCAGACAGAATCGCACATTTTTCAAGGATGTCCATGGCGAAACTTGAGGCTTCAAACCAATGTGTGACGTCACGTCACGGTGGGTTGCCACTCGATATAGATGCGTGTACGTCATATTCATGGGTAAATTCTCGGACTTTATGCCTCGACCTGTTTTTTTCCTGTTACACTACATTTTAGCATTTCACAGGTGAACATGACGATGTCTTCAAAGCAGCTGATACAAGAAAATCTTGGCAGATGGAGCCAAATGAATTGTGCCTTCAGTAAACGCCATGTGAGACCACAGTGGCTGCTGCAGAGCAAAAGTTACGTGTGTGTATAACTCAGCCCTAATCTCTGCGCTGCCAGTGAGCTGGGTCACTCGTCAGTCAGACACGGGTCAGACATACTGAATGCTGGCACGTCATGACAAACCAACAAAACTCTAAAACCTTCAAAACAACCCGATGACGGATTGAGAGATTAGGAACTCTCAGTGCCGAACAGCTCTCACACATTCAAAAATGCATTCAGTATTATGGAGCAATCTGAAAATATGACTCAAAAAGCCCTGGGTGTTTACAGCTGCGACTGCAGCCGTAACACATATGTTGTTTTTTGCTTGTCGGGGTCCAGAACCGCATAAATAGACTCCAGACATACTGTGTGCTATTTTAAACTTGGCAAGCAGGTTTATTCACATGTTCTGGTTTAGGGCAGCAGTTCTCCACCTGGGTGTGAGGAGCCCCAACGAGGATGTGAGATAAATCTGATGTATAGCAATATGATTAAAAGGATATGAAAGCAGACAAATATTCCTGCTACTACAAAATATTCTTATCTTTTGACTCTTCTGCAATCTTTTCTCTTTTTCTTGATTCCAAATTAACTTTACCCTTTCAGGGCACTAAAGAATATTTCAGATCAGACATGAAAAAATGAAATTACGGGTCAAATTGGTCTCATCCTGTAGACATTTACAACTAGACTACTGCTTTAATTTCAAGGATCACAAAGTTAGGAACCACTGCTTCCGCGTGCAGTATACATTTGTTTTTTGTGATTTTCAAACACAACAAAGGTTAAGTTGGAAAAAAGTTAAGTAGTAATTAAAATTCAATCAGTTCTAACATGATGCTGTTCTAATGGTCTTAAAACGGTCATAATCTGTTTCTTAGAAGTTTCTAGAATTAATTGTAACGGAACGGCATTGAACAAGTAAACAACCCACACACACACACACACACACACACACACACACACACAGAAAAGCTTGCAGTATATCTTTCATTCTTGCATACCAAATTGTCTTTTTTTTCCCTCCCTCTAACAGAGAATACGCAATACACAAATATGTGAAATAAAGAGACGGGAGGCGGAGGCCTTTACGGTGATGCAGGTGTGTGACTTTGCAGTGGCTCTGTCGGGACACAGCCACAATGTTATCCAGCTCCCTGGGGTGGGGAGGGGGGTCCCTGTACCTGCTGCCGCACAGAGACATATTGTACCAGCCAGCCTTCCATTAACTGTCCCTGTATGACTTCCCCCCGTGATTCCACTCTGCCGTGTGGCTCTTTTCTGTGAGATGCTGTTAGGGGTTGTGCACTCACAGACTGATGCTCAGAGGACTAAAACTAATTGGCAAAAAGGTGCCGCAGCCTTCAGAAGAAAACACCACAGAGCTACGGGGAAATTAGCTGCTAACAGCTAAAAGAACACTGGTTAGAAAAATGCCTCCTCATTTCATCAAAGCTAATTGTGAATGTGGGCATCATTTTATATGAAAAAGCAGGAAAGGGTTAGCTGTTAAATGACATGTGGCCATTTACATCTTAACTTTCACCAACTCCCTGCTGTCTGATGTAACCATCACAACTGTTACCCTGCACTGCCCCCTGCTGGTAAGTACACCCAAACACAAGTCTAATGTGAATAGTTTAAGAATTATATCAGTAAAAATGAGTCATGGATTTTTTTTAAATCTCTGTTTTAGCTACAAAGTGGCCTCTGGCTGTGCCTTGATGTTGATGATTGTGATTGTAAGTGCTACCACTCTTCTGCCTCCTCTCCATGCTGCAAGTCATGACTCACAGTGTGCTGCTTACATAGAGATACACAAAGACAAACACTCCTATGCACATGCTCACCGGTTGAAGAAGGTGACATTCACCAGGCTGTCTGCCAAATCACCAGCGGTCACAGACAACTGCACAAAGGCACAGTTCACTTTGGGAGCTACTACTACAAAACCATATGTTAATAAATGTGAGCACGGTGAAAATTGTAAAGCAGGTGTTAAAACTTTACAAGTCACGTTAACTATTCACGAGCCAGATTTGATTTGATTTGACGGACAAGCACTTTAAAAGTAGACAATGTTGTTCCATGGGGTTTGTTTATTTCATCTGGTCAGAAAGGCATGTGTCCCCGTCCAATGCCACAGACTCTCTGAGGCTCAGTGCTGACACGAAGAGCCCAGACTCAATTAGCAGGTCAATAACCATTTCCCAGCCCACATCTGGAGGGCACACTGTCCACCCAGCTGCTATTACACACCTCTGAATTCCCGCTCTCCTCGGGAATAGCTACAGAAACCTTGTAAATCGCAGTCTGATGACTGCATCTGTATATATGTATATATATATATATATATATATATATATATATATATATATATATATGTGTGTATACTGTATATATATATATATATATATGTTTGGTTTTTTTTAAATTGGATTACAGTGGTAACCACATCGACAAAAACATAATAATCCAAATATCATGAATTGTCCCTTTTAACTTGAACAATGTTCACCATCAGCTCAGTCAACACAGGTGTTTTTCAAATATCTTCTTTTTTTTGTTAGTGGTTGATCCGTAACCAGAAATCACTACATTTATCATAAATGAATTAATTCAATTAAAATCACCAGCGTGGCTTTACCAAACTCTGTAATGGTTCTAGTAGCACAACAACCTCTTTTTTATACACAGATAATAACAACAAAAGGACTTAGCAACTAACAGGATACTACTGAACCACCTGGCTTAGCCACACTAGCTAGCTCCGATTAGCATGTTAAAGCAAATGACTATTCCTTTACCAATTGCAACTTTTACCACATTGCCTGTTCACTCAGCTGTTGTATAAAAAAACATAAAAAACGTGACCCAAGTTGTAAATGTATTAAACCGTTTGTCTTTTATACAATTCCAGTGAGTTTTCCAGTTTACGCACCTGATAACGATGACAGGAAGTCCCGCTCTTTAGAGCGAAAGATATTCCGGCAATCTTCCGGCTTCCTCAGTCTCCTACAACGAGCAAGAACGATGGACCCCCGGCCATTGTATGAATAGATCACCACCTACAGGTTAAACTGCGTAATAGCATGTAACTACCTGTAATGTCAGCAGACGAGGATTAATTATTTAGTGTAATGGTTGAATGTGAATTTAATGACTAAGTGAATGAAAATTTTCATGAAACATTAAAATCATTCAAATAGTAGGGTGCTTGTTTTGACATAATTCATGCATTTCATGACAGACATTTTTACAGCAGGGTACACATCCTCTACTTGTACTGGATGATGAACTGCATGAAGATATGTAATTGAATACTCTCTGCCAGGAGCGACTTCAGACAGTAAATATACATCTGCAGTTTGTTTGATCTAGATCTACAATATTTTCAATCTTCCCCCTGTTTTGTTTTCAGACCTCATCCCCCATTTATTGTGGCCTCACTTCTCTCTCTCATAGCCTTGTAGCTCATCTTTAAAAGATTGATCTGAAACCAAACAGAGAGCATCAGCCCTGTTCCCACAGTTTAGTACTGCAGACAGAGGAGCATTTGCTAAAATGGGGACACACTCTTTATTTATGCTGAGCTGACCTAGCCACAGCCAAAGGCATGCCTCCTCATATCCCAATGGAATATTTTAACAACTAACTCAGTTGACAATCGGTTGTCTTTTTTAGGAGTTTCTTTTTTAAATGTCTTTTTTTTTTTAAATATATTATCAGGATCAGGATAAGGCAGGGGAGTCACAGCTGACAGGACACAGTATGTATTGATATAGAACTGGCCCTCAACATCAATCACAGTTTGATGTTGAGGGCAAGTGATCAGCACTTTTCATGGTCTGAAAAGGAGACCAAAGTTGAGTACTGTGACATACGTGTTTGTTAATCCAACAACAACAATATTTTTTC
Source organism: Scophthalmus maximus (assembly GCF_022379125.1). Lineage (NCBI taxonomy): Eukaryota > Metazoa > Chordata > Actinopteri > Pleuronectiformes > Scophthalmidae > Scophthalmus > Scophthalmus maximus. Next base: position 10,588,986 of record NC_061517.1, read on the forward strand.
TCAGCTCGGGATCAATAAGGTACCTATCTATGTATCTATCTATCTACCTATCTATACACCTATCTATCTATCTATCTATCTATCATTATATATAATTCAATTGTAAAGTTTACGTCATCACTTTACAGGATTTAAATGTAAACTTGAGGAGAGTATATGCAGAAAGCCGGGTACTGAGTAGGTAAACGGTCATTTAGTAGGTGAAGGTTGCAGTTCAGTTGAGTACAGTGTACTGTGTGACACCTGTTTGTTAACCCATTGTTAATTTAAGTAAAACCCCAACATATCAGATTGTTGTTTTTTTATATCCCTAGATACCTTGAGAAGACTAATGGAGCCGGGTACTGAGTAGGTAAATGGTCATTTAGTGGGCGAAGGGTGCAGTTCAGTGCACACATGACCATGACTGGGCCAACTAGCACTGATGGTCGAGATAAGATGTTACACAACAGGATTTTACACTGGCGCAGCCTCCGTGCGCTGGTCAAACACCTCAAATAGAGAGAAGAGATCGACCACAGTCCACCCAAGTGATCGCAGGAGGAGAGATGGGCTACTTTCCGGACTTTTCCATCGAAACCTGGACCTTGTTGGCGTTTGTCATCGCTCTCATAGCAGTGTAAGTGTCTGTACTATAATATTTTGGGTCTCCGCATCAACATATGAGTGAGTGTATGTGTGTGCGTGTGTGTGTGTACACATATCCCAATGGAATATGTGTACACACACACACACACACATAGACACACCAAATTCTTAGTATCAATAACAATATACCAAGGTGAATGTAAATTGTAGTAAACATGTGACAGTTGATTGTAATTATAATATGACAGATACTGTTGTGTGAAAAATATGATACTGATTAAGTATTGCTTCATTATTTTAGGATGAAATGACTTTTGCAAAGGTGGATTTGGTCTCAGTTATCTAATCCTTCTTTTTTAATCCTCAGATATGGATACGCTCCATATGGCTTTTTCAAGAAAATAGGCATCCCCGGACCCACACCTTTGCCTTTCATCGGGACATTTTTGGAGTACAGAAGGGTGAGACATATTTGCCAGATTGGTATACAGTGATCTAACCATACACTGCTGCTGATGATTGTTTTGACTAATTTGACGTCTTTGTCACTTCTGCTCTCACTTTATTCCTCAGGGCATCCACAATTTTGACACAGAATGCTTTCAGAAATATGGTAGGCTGTGGGGGTAAGTGTTTTGTGTTAATTAAGGAAGAATCTATCATACCAGAAATGTCTCATGCAATGTTTCAGGCTGTAACTGAGTCACTACAATATCTGCTTTTGCATCACAAGAGTGTACGATGGCAGACAGCCTCTCCTGGGGGTGATGGACACAGATATGATCAAAACAATCTTGGTTAAGGAGTGTTATTCTGTCTTCACCAACAGACGGGTAAGGAAAAAAACATCAACACTGTGGGGTCAGTTTCTTAAATTAATACCTCAATGCTAATCAAAGAACCCAATGTAGTGAAGGAATCCTCTGTGGGTTTGTGATTTAGGATCTAGGCCTAAATGGACCCCTCCGTGATGCTGTATCGATAACAGAAGACGAGCAATGGAAGAGGATTCGCAGTGTACTCTCTCCGTCATTCACCAGTGGCCGACTGAAAGAGGTTAAAAAGCACACAGCAACATTTTCCAATGTGTATCATTCATTTTTAAGCACTGGGATGCACCTATTTAACGATTTCATGTTTGCCTTATTCACCTTGTGGCAGATGTACACAATAATGATGAAGCACTCGAGTAACCTCATCCAGAGTCTTCACAAGAAAGTAGAGTCGGATGAAGTCATAGAGGTTAAAGAGTGAGTAATGTTATTGTTTGCTATGAGATTTGGGCACAGAATTATTCTTTTACCTTCTGTTACTCAAGGATTATAGTTATTGCTGTACTCAATGGGGATTATTATTTTACAGTGATTAATCATTATTATATTATTTTGCAGAGTATTTGGACCTTACAGTATGGATGTTGTGACCAGCACTGCTTTCAGCGTGGACATCGATTCCATCAATCATCCCTCGGATCCTTTTGTCACAAACATAAAGAGAATGGTCAAGTTCAACTTCCTGAACCCTTTACTTGTACTTGTTGGTATGTCAAACTCTATTATCAGAGCTACCAGGACGTCCATCTTGTGCTGTTTGCGTCTGAATTCCCTGAATCTTTTCAATTCTTCTTCCTTTCAGTTCTGTTTCCATTCTTGAAACCACTTTTTGATAAGACTGATGTGTCACTTTTCCCTGCTGATGTGATGGATTTCTTTTACAAGTTTCTACAGATGATCAAATCAGACCGGAACAAGAACGACCACAAAGTAATTCAGTATAGCTACTATTGATTTGATTTTGGTTTGTATGAAATATTTTGTGTTCATAACATTTCCTTTGAAAAACTCACTTTTCTTATGTGTCAGAATCGAGTGGACTTCATGCAGTTGATGGTGGACTCTCAGGTTTCAGAAAACAACAAAGTTGATAACAGTTCCCAAAAAGGTAGAGAACAAAAACTGGATATCTTAAAGGGACAGTAATTGATGTGGGAGAAAGCTTGTTTCTCTCTTTGTTGTTATTGGTAGACCGACACGCTAACCAATAGAGTCGTAGCACTGTCCCCCATCAGGTGTCAACAAGTGATGTTTACAATCTGCACTCGCATTGTTGTGTGGTGCGATACGCACCATTTTTTGTGTGTTCAATTCACATGGCAGGACTGAGCTGAAAAAGAAACGGTTTGTTTTTTTCTGGCACACAAACAGACCTGACAGCTAGCGCACTGTGAGGGAATATTATGTATTGAATGTAACTGTATTGGATTAAGATCGCTTGCTGCCCCTTGAAGCTAATTTTAGCGTATTGTCATAATGTAGTCAAATATATAAAAGTTCACTTTCTTACTTAAGAAAAAATCATTGCTTTTAATTATGCTATTTTTTTTTCTTTTTGCTTACTATTGATCACTGACAAGTACAAATGGAAGTTTGAAAGGGAACTAGAGAATAAAGCATTAAATGTCATTTTACAAATATTGTCTTATGAATGCTTTCCTTTGGGCTTCTTTGCTGGTCCAGAACAGCATTTACCAGTTGAATGTGAAACAAAGAATCAGAGAATCATAGAAAGGTGCTTGTTTGCTGAATGAAGGAAATTATTATTGTTCTGTCCCAACTTAATGCTTGCTGAGCTTTTTCAGACCACATTGTTGCCTATTAGCCAATAACTATTATCATGATAGTGATAATAAAATAGTAAAACCATGTTGTGTTTGTGTTGCAGGGCTCTCTGATCATGAGATCCTTTCTCAGGCCATGTTTTTTATCTTTGCTGGCTATGAAACCAGCAGCAGCTCACTTTGCTTTTTAGCCTACAACCTGGCAACCCACCCTGATACCCAAAAGACCTTGCAAAGGGAGATTGATGAAACCTTCCCAGACAAGGTTACTTGAGTTTCCTTTTTTTAAATAACTATGATTTATCAGTAACTGGTTCTGTGCTACCAACTAATACCAACTTTCAAATGTACCCTCCCTCTAGGGTCGTCCAACCTATGAAGCCCTGATGCAGATGGAATACCTGGACATGGTGGTGAACGAGTCACAGAGGCTGTATCCGATTGCTAATCGACTCGAGAGAATGACAAAGGCTTCTGTTGAAGTGAACGGTGTGATAATCCCCAAGGGGACTGTCGTCATGATACCAGTTTACACTCTCCACCGGGACCCTGCTTTGTGGCCTGAGCCTGAGGCCTTCAAACCTGAAAGGTACTCTACTGGATTAATGGCAGGTTAAGGTCAGATTTTACCCAAAATACTGATATGTGTTCATCGTTTTTCAGGTTCAGCAAAGAGAACAAAGATAACATGGACCCTTATGCGTATCTACCCTTTGGAGCCGGGCCTAGGAACTGTATTGGCATGCGATTTGCTCTCTTGTCGATGAAGCTGGCCCTAGTGGAGATCCTTCAGAACTTCAGCTTTGTCACCTGCAAAGAGACACAGGTGAGAAGAAGTTTCCAGTTTTTCATGTATGATGAGTTGAAAGTGGATTTAAACTTTGGTTTTGTCTCATTTGTGACACATTTTGCTTCCCTAGATTCCATTGGAGCTGGCAAATGATGGCTTAACCTCACCTAAGGACCCCATCATACTGAACCTGGAGCCCAGAGGGAGTGCTGCAAATTCTCCTTCAATCTAATTCTGAATATCTGGCAATAACCTGGCAAATCTCACCTTAACCTGCTGCTGACCTACAATCAAGTCACCAGTTTTTTTTCTTCCTAAAGTGCCTCTTCTAGAAAATAATGAATATTTGTTTTCTTCCGTAGTAATGTTATATGTATTTCAAGTGCAGTAACAAAGCACTCATGTTAAGACGATTATAGAGCATAATTCAAAATGTAGTACTAGACAAGTTGGAGCGTATATATATACCTCAACAGTTAAGGCTCCATTTATAGAATTTAAGTCTTTTTCAAACCAAGATCATTTTACCAGACTTGCATATTTTCAGAGAGCATTTCAATGACAATATTTTCTCTGCATTGTCTCTGCAATTGAATACTGCTGACAATCACAACAACAAAATCTGGTTCGACTTCATTATTTTTGTTGTTTTGATTTACTGACATGGTTTCTGTTGTTTCCCATTGTATTTTAACAGACAATACAATGTGCTTTGATCTTTTTTGATATCTTAAAAATTTACAAACAATGCTTTGTGACCAGTTCTCTTCTCATCACCTTTGTGGGACAGAATTAAATTGCAATACTTAATGATAATTACTGTTTTCTTGACCTTTGTAATCCCCTTAAGTAAAGTTATTTTATAATGGGATCAAATATTTTATAGTGAACTCAGCACTAAACGGTTCAATGTAAAGGTTTTAGTGGCATCTAGCAGTGAAGTAGTGTATTGCAACAAACCAAATACCCCTTTCCTCACACTACGGTGGCCTTCAGGAAATGTAAAACTGCGAAATGCCCTTTCTCGTGCGTGTGTTTGGTTTGTCCATTCTGGACTACTGTGGAAACACTGTGTTTCAATATTTAGTTTCAGATGATTTGACTAATGAAAATTTAATCACGAATTATTAATATTTACTCACTGCTCCTTTAAGACTGACATTTGATAAAATAAATACTGTATATATATCATGTTTTATGAGAAACGTTTCTTTTTGCCAGTGTGATTTATCTGAATGACTTCCCTGCCTCTGAATTGGATGAGCTTGGAATGAGAAGTTGAAACCTCCCTCGTCTTGCATTGCCTGTAAAAAGAAAATTTAAAAAGGCTCTGTGTTAGGGGGACCTCCCTTACAACTGAGCATCACACAATTGTTAAATAAATATTAGATACAAATGACATTTAAATGGTGTGTTCACCCTAGAGCCTATCCATCGATACCTCAGGTTTTCTAGATCTTAGCTGCATTGTGGTAGCCTTAACTGAAGCTGAACGACAACATTGGCATTATCTGGCCTAGATTTGTTCAGACTACATCATGACCTTTCCCCCCAGTTTCTTAAGGCCTCAACTCTCGGTCTCATGGCCTTGTAACTCATCTTTAAACAACTGGTCTGAACCAAATACCATCAGTTCCTTTAACTCAGTTGACAATCTGCCGTCTCTATATGAGTTTCTTTTTCCTTTTGTTTTGTTATTTTAGTTCTATTATCAGGATCACAATAAGGCAAGGGAGTTGCAGCTGACAGGTCAAACTGTATGTGTTGATATTTGCATATGTTGACTGATGACAGAGCTGACAGCAGCAATGACAGTGTGATGTATTGGGCTAAAGGTCAGCACTTTTATGGTGTAATAAGTACAGGAAGGAGACCAAAGTTGAGTGCTGTGACACACCTGTTTGTTAATCCATTAATGACCAACGATTATAGTAATTTAAAGAAAAAACCCCACAGATCAGATTTTTTGTCTTTTCTGTTAGAGGAGGAAAAGCTGTAAAGGAAATTATAAAGTCCCACTGGACTGGTTATTCTCATTCTCAAAATGGGCCAGGACAAGTACAACTTTATACACACACACACACACACACACACATATATATATACAGTTGTGGATTCATAATTTCCATTTTATTTATTAAATGGAAATTATAAAATCCCACTCGACTAGTTATTCTCATTCTCAAAATGTGCCAGGACAAGTACAACTATAAAAATAAATATATATATAGATACATATTACCTTAAAACATCAAACATCAGAAGTATTCTTCTACTAGACAAAGACAACTCTTGGATCTGTTACATGACTTTAAAGGCTTTCAGTTGAATTCTCTGTGGATACCTTTAGGGGCCTCAATGCAGGTGTGCAGGTATGTACCTCCCGAGTAGGTAAACGGTCAATTACGTAAGATGTTACGCAATCAGTTTTTTTCACGCTGGCTCCGCCCCCGTGCGCTGCTCGAGCGCCACAAAAAGAGAGAAGGGATCGAGCGCAGTTCGAACGAGCGATCGCGGGAGGAGAGATGGGCTACCTTCCGGACCTTTCCATCGAAACCTGGAGCCTGTTGGCGACTGTCGTCGCTCTCATCGCACTGTAAGTTTCGTCTCTCAGACCTCCCGAACACAGGGGGCCGAGCGCGGTAGGCTCCTGGGTCGCATCCCGTCTCGAGCCCACCAGGACCTTCACAGGCGTGCACTTTGCATGATCTCCCCGTTTCGATGCGCGGACCGACCTCCTCTCGCAGTCCGAAGGACATGCAGATTTGGGATAAGGGGGAACTGGAGACTCTACATTGAATGTGCGCGTCAATGCTTGTCCGATTGGGGTTGGTCGTTGTTTAGTGCCATCCCACCCTGCGGCCATTCGAATATCAAGCGATGACTAGATAAGGGGCTGGATGATTAAAAGTCCCTCGTAGATGGAGGCTGTGCTGTGTGTATCCTTGTAAAACTGTTTAGTAACCAGTAAGTTTCTGCACAGAAGTTAACAGTCTGAGCGATGACTCATCTAGTCTGTGATTGTGACAGGACACATGATTTCACTGGACTAAAGGTGCAATTGGGGATTGACAGTACAATGCAATGTAATGAAACAAAAACTAAAAAAATCATGAACAGAATATATATATATATATATATATAATCTCTGAGGATTGCTGCCCACTATACTATAAATTTGTTAAAGGGTCTGCGCATCAACATATCTTTTCATTTTTTTCAGCTTTTGTGTGTGTGTGTGTGTGTGTGTGTGTGTGTGTGTGTGTGTGTGTGTGTGTGCGCGCGCTTCTCAATTTAACACATTCATGAAAATGTCAAAAGGTCATCTTTTTATGCTTAAAAAAGTGTCGAGCAATTGTCCACGGAAACCCATCGAACCATTTCTTCTCTATCCTGTGGTCTCTGTTCTGCACCAACAGACTCTCGGTTCTAGCATAGACACAAATGTAAAAAGAAAAAGGGGAAATAAAGCTTAGTTCCTTCTATGAAATGCCGTTTTATCACGGGACTCTTTCTGTGACCATTGAGGGGAATATAAAATGCAACTTGACCCATGACACATAAAGTGGACTTTAATTGTGGGAAGATGACGCAAGGGCTGTCAAATATGCCATAAATGGTCATTTTTCTTCCAGGCGGTTTCTTTATTTCAGTCTTTTAATTGAAGTCAGGATCAAATTTTTAGACTGCTGTTATTTTCTACTCTTTTAAGTCAAGAAAAATTAAAAGCATCAGCCAAAAAAAACCTTCATTCATGTAATCATAATATCTACCCATCAAAGACTAACATACAGATACAACAATGCAATTAAATAAACATGATGTGACAGGAAGACAGAACAATAACATTGTGGTTCATACCAAGGTGAGTGTAAATTGTAGTAAACATGTGACGGTTGATTGTTATTATAGTATGACAGATACTGTTGTATGACAAATATGATACTGGTAACTTATTTTTCTTCATTATTTTAGGATGAAATGACTTTTGCAAAGGTGGATTTGGTCTCAGTTTTCTAATCCTTCTTTTTTAATCCTCAGATATGGATACGCTCCATATGGCTTTTTCAAGAAAATAGGCATCCCCGGACCCACACCTTTGCCTTTCATCGGGACATTTTTGGAGTACAGAAGGGTGAGACACATTTGCCAGATTGGTATACAGTGATCTAACCATACACTGCTGCTGATGATTGTTTTGACTAATTTGACGTCTTTGTCACTTCTGCTCTCACTTTATTCCTCAGGGCATCCACAATTTTGACACAGAATGCTTTCAGAAATATGGTAGGCTGTGGGGGTAAGTGTTTTGTGTTAATTAAGGAAGAATCTATCATACCAGAAATGTCTCATGCAATGTTTCAGGCTGTAACTGAGTCACTACAATATCTGCTTTTGCATCACAAGAGTGTACGATGGCAGACAGCCTCTCCTGGGGGTGATGGACACAGATATGATCAAAACAATCTTGGTTAAGGAGTGTTATTCTGTCTTCACCAACAGACGGGTAAGGAAAAAAACATCAACACTGTGGGGTCAGTTTCTTAAATTAATACCTCAATGCTAATCAAAGAACCCAATGTAGTGAAGGAATCCTCTGTGGGTTTGTGATTTAGGATCTAGGCCTAAATGGACCCCTCCGTGATGCTGTATCGATAACAGAAGACGAGCAATGGAAGAGGATTCGCAGTGTACTCTCTCCGTCATTCACCAGTGGCCGACTGAAAGAGGTTAAAAAGCACACAGCAACATTTTCCAATGTGTATCATTCATTTTTAAGCACTGGGATGCAACTATTTAACTATTTCATGTTTTCCTTATTCACCTTGTGGCAGATGTACACAATAATGATGAAGCACTCGAGTAACCTCATCCAGAGTCTTCACAAGAAAGTAGAGTCGGATGAAGTCATAGAGGTTAAAGAGTGAGTAATGTTATTGTTTGCTATGAGATTTGGGCACAGAATTTTTCTTTTACCTTCTGTTACTCAAGGATTATAGTTATTGCTGTACTCAATGGGGATTATTATTTTACAGTGATTAATCATTATTATATTATTTTGCAGAGTATTTGGACCTTACAGTATGGATGTTGTGACCAGCACTGCTTTCAGCGTGGACATCGATTCCATCAATCATCCCTCTGATCCTTTTGTCACAAACATTAAGAGAATGGTCAAGTTCAACTTCCTGAACCCTTTACTTTTGCTTGTTGGTATGTCAAACTCTATTATATGACCAGGATGTCCATCTTGTCCTGTTTGTGTCTGAATTCACTGAATCTATTCAATTCTTCTTCATTTCAGTTCTGTTTCCATTCTTGAAACCACTTTTTGATAAGACTGATGTGTCACTTTTCCCTGCTGATGTGACGGATTTCTTCTACAAGTTTCTACAGATGATCAAATCAGACCGGAACAAGAACGACCACAAAGTAATTCAGTGTAGCAACTATTGATTTGATTTTGGTTGGTTTTAATATTTTGTGTTCATAACATTTCCTTTGAAAAACTCACTTTTCTTATGTGGCAGAATCGAGTGGACTTCATGCAGTTGATGGTGGACTCTCAGGTTTCAGAAAACAACAAAGTCGATAACAGTTCCCAAAAAGGTAGAGAAAGAAACCAGATACCTTGAGCTAATTTTAGCATATTTTAGATATGATGATATGAAGATATCATAGTTCACTTTTTAAGAAAATGTATACCATTTTATTATCCAAAAAAATTGATCACTGACAAGAAGAAAGGAAGGAAGTTTGTGATAACACAATAGTAAAATGTTGTTGTTGTGTTTGTGTTGCAGGGCTCTCTGATCATGAGATCCTTTCTCAGGCCATGATTTTCATCTTTGCTGGCTATGAAACCAGCAGCAGCTCACTTTGCTTTTCAGCCTACAACCTGGCAACCCACCCTGACATCCAAAAGACCTTGCAAAGGGAGATTGATGAAACCTTCCCAGACAAGGTTACTTGAGTTTCCTTTTTTTAAATAACTATGATTTATCAGTAACTGGTTCTGTGCTACCAACTAATACCAACTTTCAAATGTACCCTCCCTCTAGGGTCGTCCAACCTATGAAGCCCTGATGCAGATGGAATACCTGGACATGGTGGTGAACGAGTCACAGAGGCTGTATCCGATTGCTAATCGACTCGAGAGAATGACAAAGGCTTCTGTTGAAGTGAACGGTGTGATAATCCCCAAGGGGACTGTCGTCATGATACCAGTTTACACTCTCCACCGGGACCCTGCTTTGTGGCCTGAGCCTGAGGCCTTCAAACCTGAAAGGTACTCTACTGGATTAATGGCAGGTTAAGGTCAGATTTTACCCAAAATACTGATATGTGTTCATCGTTTTTCAGGTTCAGCAAAGAGAACAAAGATAACATGGACCCTTATGCGTATCTACCCTTTGGAGCCGGGCCTAGGAACTGTATTGGCATGCGATTTGCTCTCTTGTCGATGAAGCTGGCCCTAGTGGAGATCCTTCAGAACTTCAGCTTTGTCACCTGCAATGAGACACAGGTGAGAAGAGGTTTCCAGTTTTTCATGTATGATCAGTGAAAGTGGATTTGGGGTTTTGGTTTTGTCTCATTTGTGACTCATTTTGTTTCCCTAGATTCCATTGGAGCTGTCAAATGATGGCTTTACCTCACCTAAGGACCCCATCAAACTGAAGCTGGAGCCCAGAGGGAGTGCTGCCGATTGTCCTTCTATCTAACTCTGATTATCTGGCAATAACCTGGGAATTCTCACTTTAACCTGCTTCACAATCAAGTCACAAGTTTATTCTGCCTCTAAGTGCGTCTTCTAGAAAAAAAAAAGGATATTTTTATTCTTCCTAAATAATTAATAATCTGTATTCCAAGTGCACTAACAAATCACTCATGTAGAGCATCATTCCATGTGTAGTTCTAGATAAGTTGGAGCATTTATATATTGTTCTACTTGAGAAATTCCTACTGTTATTTTTGTAGATTTACTAACAGGGTTTCTTTTGTTTCTCATTGTATTTTAATAGACAATATAATGTGCCTCGATCTTTTTGATATCTTGAATATTCACAAACAATACTTTGTGACATTACCAGGACTCTTCTCATCACCTTTGTGCTACTGAATTAAATTGCAATATTTTATGACAATTACTGTGTCAGTGTCCTTTGTCATCCCCATAAGTGAAGTCCTTTATATTGGGATAAAATATTTTATCTTGTATATATTATAGTGAGGTAAGGTCACTTTTTTAGCACAACACAGCCCCAAAAGTTTCAGTGAAGGAGCATATTGCAACCAACTACAAACCTCTTTCCTCTATATATTGAGCTTCGGGTGCTTAGACACTGTAGTGAAAATGTATTGTTGATTCAATTTCTGACAATGGACCCCCCCCCCCCCCCTCCTCCAATACTTCTTACTGCTCCTTTAACACTTTAAAATATATAGCATGTTTCGTTTGACAGGTTTCCTAGAGAAGTTTGAGAATTTAAATGTTTTTTAGTCAGCCTTAAGTGGGACCAATTAAAACCATTAAGAGCTTACAGAGACTAATTTCTCCAATCAATGCATTTTCTGATATAACTTGAACCTGAATTTGTAAAAACCTTGTGGGTAGACGTGGGTGACATGACATGTAAATGAAAACACCATCCGTAGTGTCTGATTGTAGTTAAACAGATTGCATATGAAGCCTTTTCAATCAGACCAGATCAGTTAAGATGTATAGTAGTCACAGACAGACAAAATAGGAGAGTTAAATTAGAATATTCCTTTATTTGTTATGAAAAAAATGAGGGGGAAGATTTTTTCTTTTTTATTAACGAGGGGTAAGATTTTTTTAAAAATTTATTTAAGAGATAAAGTCGATATGTCGAGATTAAAGTCGTAATAGCCCTAAACGACCGTGTTGTGGTACCCGTTCAGCCAGCTTTCACACATCCACGTTAACTAACGCTAGCAAAGCTACGCTAGCTTCGGTAACGGCAGGTCTCTCAAAATTCATTCACGATTGTTTGCAAGTGAAGTTATCGAGTCAGGACACACGTTGACGTTCATGTTCAAACACCCGTTGTCCCGCGTCGTTTCTTCCAGATTCAGCCTGTCCATAATAATATCGCAACTTTACAACTTGGTTACCAAAACATCAACATCCGGTAGTTTGGTGCGGCTGAAAAGTGCTTCCGGGAGACGGTGGAAGCCCTGCGAGCGTCTGTTCTTTTAAGGGGAAATAACCAGTTCTACAACATTTTCTAGACGGATTATCTGCGCAGATAGATTTCAATTTTAATTTTAATTTTAATTATACCTTTAAAAAAAAAAGATCAAAATTTACGCGCATCAATACCCACGGCCAGAACTTCATAAATGCAGTGATTGTGCGCATACAAAGAGCTCGCTGGCTGGGACGCACCGGTGGGTGTCTGAGACAAAGAGGCTTATCCCGCTGCAGACTCGCCATTTCTTTTTAATCCCCGCCCCCCTTTGGTGACGACGCCACCGGTCATTGGTCGGATTGTTGCACTGCGCCCCTCTGATTGGTTGGCAGCCGCGCCGTTGAACCGTCTGGTGGTTGTCGTCCGGCTCGGCGCACAGGAGTGCCCGTGTGACAGTGGGGCTGCCGCGGAGCCTCTTCTCTGGATTGGCAGAACAATCGATGCGGCCGGAGCCGAGCGCATGAAGGTATGTTTTGAATTGGTGGCAATAGTTGTTACTGCCTTCCACAAATGTAACCCCCAAATTTGGCGGGGCTTTTTGTGTGTGTGTGTGAGAAATCAACATGCAAAAGTCCACGGACAGGTCTCTGTTTCATGTGATATTTGCTCCTACTAGATGGGGGCTTTGCCAATTCTGCAAATCTGAAACTCTTGCTGCAAACTGACTAGGACTAGGTAATTATGACTGAGGATCAGCGAGGATCAGGTGTTGGAGGTTGAGTTTATTTCGAGGCTAATGGCTGTGTGTGGTATTGATTTCACCATTATCACTCCTCCGGGCGATCTATAGACGTAACAGTTACATTGAATGTGTGTTATGTGTTTGCCACTCTTAGCAATTGGGGGGGGGGGCAATAATATTCATAAATCGCAGCCCCTTGAGTCAGACAAAGGACCAACAGGACGGCAGGTGGAACCTCCGCTGTTCCCGAGCATCCACTGCGATCATTCATTACTGCTGTGAACACACTGAGCAGTCTGTCCTGCACTGTAGCACAAGTCCACACTGGTTCCTCGGCGCCACAGTGAGTAAAGTTGAACTCACACCTTTGTTTTCCATACTGAGAGAAATCACTCTGTTAAGAGAAGAGGGACCAGGAAGTAATGCACATCAATGTCTTGATGCCCAGAGAAACCCTCAGTGGCAGGGGGGCTATCTCTCGGCCCTCCTGGGCGTATGCTTCCATCTTAACTTTTAAAATCTGTCTTGATCAACACTCATGAGGAGGCCCTTCAAATATTTACATCGGCCTGTTATTCAGTTCTATCTATCAAAAGCAAAAGTGCAACGGTGCCATTTGAAACCCTGCGGGCTGCGGGCTGGGATTGGGGGATTTGCTCCTGAGTGACAATTCCCATGGTGTGGGCATCCCTGGAATGTTGGAATGATTTTCCACGGACCCTGATTTGTGTCACGCGGGGAGTTTGGACTACACTGTCAGCTACAACAGCTCAAGCACACACTAATATCTAACCAAACTAACCATAATATCAAAGTGTGTGTGTGTGTGTGTGTGTGTGGTTGGGCAGGACTGGAAACTACCCTTGCAAAACATGTCAAGTTTAGCCATTCACTCTACGTCGCTTTGCTGTGAGAGCGCGGTGAGCCACAGAATGCGCCGAGGAATTTTTGGAGAGACTTCACTTACAGCGGGAGGAGAGGAGATGTTGGTCAAGAGTGAAGATGAGAACCGTTGCTTTGCTCGAGTCCGATGAGCCTTCACGGTCAGCAGATCTCAACCCCCGCTGAACACGTATAGATTTATGACCCACACATATACTCTCTTCACCATCATCATCATCAAAACACCCAATTTGGGTTATATCTTTTGGAAGACGTCGCTCAAGTGGAGTTTCAGAGAAAAATCTATGGAGCAGTGAAGCTGTTGTGGCAGCTTATGGTTGGCCTTCGTTTGATTTACTCTTTAATTTGTCAAACATTTGTGCCTCTTATAAGTTATGCATCAAGCATACATTCTGAGCCTTGTTATTTGATGTCAGTTTCATTATTCAGGGTTTTGTGAGAGAGGGTTGTGTTAGATGAGTAAGAGACAGTTGAACATTATGGGATCTGTGGTTTGTCTTCTTTCTTAGTTAAGGATGATGTCAGCAGTGTGAAGCACATCATGTCTGGTCCCTAAGACTAGACTGGGCCCTCAGCTGGTGAATCACAGGATACGGAGGCCTGGAGGGCGGGGAGGCCAATACCTTCAAAGTGTGTGCCAAATGAGATGTTTCATGTAATCACATTCGCCTCGAGGTTCCTCAGTCCGCTCTGGACCTCATCCGCAGACAGCTGTCCTCAGTCCCTCGGCAACTTAAAATGCAGATATGCTAATGACTTCCTGTTTATAACCCTGAGCACAATCCAGTGAGGCCACAGATGGGTCCCCAAGTCCCATCCCATATCAGCTCTGTGCCACTCACTGAGAAATGCACTCTGACCAGCCTCCAATAAATGGGTATTTTGTGCGTAAATCAATTTCCAATACTCGGAGGCATTCACACTTCTTGTGTTCGTGGATCATTTTGACTGCAATTAATGTCCATACGTTTCTTTTCATATGATATGAAGTAGCATTGTGGCATGTTTATCTGTACCACTGAGAATATCTCTTTCTGTTTCTCTTCAGGAGGAGAAAATGAATGTGGAGGCTCTGAGCAGAGGGGAGCTGCTGACTCTCCTCAGTATCTTGGAGGGAGAGCTGGAGGCCCAGGACGTGGTCATACACTCCCTCAGGGTGAGTTGGACACGACAACCAAAACACACAAATCTCTCATTATGGACATGTAACTATAAATGAAAGATAACATCACAGCCACCCTAACAACGTAATACATGATACACACTGTTTGTCCTTAGAGCAATAATGTCCCTGTTTCGGCAAAACACCCCCAAAAAGAATGTCAGCAAACAGGGAGGGGATGTGTAAACAGGAAAGCGAGGAAGCAGAGCGAGTAGAGACAATGGCACAGGCACCCCTCTGGTTTCCGAGGCCTCTTATTCTACCATAGTATCGCTGCTCAGACCAGTCTGGCCGTAGTTGAACTCTGTCATTTTCATTTTTTCATTTTCAGGCTCTTTGCAGATCTAATCTGTCTGCTCTGTGTCTATAGATCCAGTTGCTCTTCATACCAGATCTATCTCAAATGTGTTTGTGCTCACATTTGTTTTAACCCAGGAAACACCCACAACTGCTAGACAGAAGCGCTGTTTTCTTCTTCGCCATAGAGCAGGCATTCTTTCAGAGCAGTCAAAGATGCATTTGCGTTAAGATGATGCTTAATATGTGGACACAGTTGACCTAGATTACCGCTGAAAGTTTTTAGGCACCTGGTCCACTTGAATCACCCGGTTGCACTTTGTGAACAGCACCACAGACATTGCACCATCGCGTCAGCAGTAGTGTGGGTGTTGTACTGGACTGTTGCGGGGGAAAGGAGAGCCGAGCTCTAAGGCAAAGCTTTTCGACTTTACCGGCAGATCTATGTTCCGACCCTCGCCTGTGGTCGTGAGCTCTGGGTAGTGACCAAAAGAATGGGATCGCAAATACAAGTGGCCGGAATGAGCTTCCTGGGGAGTTCGGACATCCGGAGGGGCTCGGAGTGGAGCTGCTGCTCAAGTTGAGGTGGTTCGGGCATCTTGACAGAATGCCTCCTCGGCGCCTTCCATTGGAGGTTTACCGGTCACGCCCAACTGGGAGGAGACCCAGGGGCAGACCCAGAACTCGCTGGAGGGACTAAATATCCCATCTGGCCAGGGAACGGCGTTCGTGGCTGAGGAGATGGATGCCTGGAACACCCTGCTCAGGTGTCTGACCTGATCTCGGATAAGTGGAAGAAAATGCAACCTTATCACATTTCAGATTTCTTACACCTTTGTTGCTGAAATCTTTCAATCAGTTCTGTGATTCTACAGCTGGTTTCTGCAGCTACAGCTACAATGCTTTGCAGTGTTTGAGCCTATTGTCTGATTGGCTCTCTCCTTGCCTTCTGGCAGCTTCTCACATTCATGACCACGGCAGTTACTTCGTGCTTGGAGTGAACTGCTTTCACCCCCCAAAATGCTGTGCTCATTGTCTAAGCATAAGTGACTTTCCTCGTTCTCACGAATAGGCCTGATCTAGAAAAGCAAGCGAGGCTGTAATCAGGAGAGAATTTCAGTGTCAGTGGTCGTTCTCGCCGCACCAGCTCGGAGGCGTCTCGGATGGCAGCTGTCCAGATCTGATGCATGGAGGGTTTGACCTGAAACCCACACACAGAGTCGCTCCCCGAGGACAAATGTACAGTCGCTGTACAGTGTCTCAGCCGGCTAAACTGCTTGTTTTCATCTCCCGCCTTTCCCCCTCCTCTCTTCCTCATACACAGCCACATTACGGGGGGGGGGGGGGTCTTTCATGTTTGACCATGACCCACGTCCCACTCGCTCACGAACACACACCCTGGTGGTCTCTGGTGGGCCAGTTAGAGGCAGCCGTGTTTATCGAGAGAGGATGTACAGTGTTGCGTGCTCAAATCACTGACTTCCCTTGTTCCCGCTGGGGGCCCGTACACTTGACTGACTGGTCCACGTTAGGACAGATCGTGTGTCGACATGTTGCTGCAGAGTATTAGTGCCACGAGCTGATAGCAGACGAACGTGTCCAATATTGAGCTCCGTGTCTGTGCATTAATTTTGCACCCGGGCCGTCTGTTTCGACAGCCTGTTTCAGCTGTTTGTCATATTCCCACTGTGATTTTTCCCAGGATCTTGACGGGCCACAAACAATTCCTATAACAGTGTTCTTCTCCAACTAGCACTCTCTTCACAGTGTTGTCTGCTAACATTGCGTGTTAACCAAGCTCAGTGTGTGGACGGCTCTCAACCCCCCCACTCTTTTCCTACTTCAAATATTTTGTCCTTTCAGCGGCAAGTACTTGGTATGCCTGTAAATTGCTTTGGAACAACTGCATCCAGTCACTTTTAACCCTTCCTCCACCTGCCACCCCTGGAAATTTGGAACAGTATCAGTGTTTACTTGGTTACAGCTTGAGATGGCGTCACCGATGGGACTTGTCTCTGCAGATTCTTGATTACACAGTTTCTCTAGTTCACATCACCGAGGACACAGATACACAGTTTTACAAGAGGCAGCATTCCTGAGAACACGACGCCAGGAACAGGTCCTGAATTCCAACAAGAGTGGCATATCTTGTCTTGAGTTTATTGTCTGTATCTCAACAGGAACTAAGGGCATTATTATGATCTTCTCTCTGTCGGGCATTAAATCCAGCATAAACAAAGTTCTCATTGAATGCTAGTTACCAACATGAAAAGGGAGCTCTGAAGTTTGTTCTCTGTGCTCCTTCAGGGAAATCAAGTTAACAAATGAACACAGTGGGAAACCAACCTGTGACTTTGAATGTTGAAACTGTGAAATCAAAATATGCCTCGCATCTGCTTCGAGGGAGTGCTTTCAATTTCTCTTGTTAAAGACTCTGTGGCTTTGAGTACCTGTGGTTGCCAAGCGACTATTGCTTCAAGTGTTTATATATATCTGTTAACCGTTTGTTTACTCAGACGCGGTTTGTGTGGTTGAAATCCTATGGTCAATTATGCTCCGCAGGACCTGTTTTGCCTTTTCGTATGATGTAATGTCCTGTAATCCTAAAATGCTCTGACTATTTTTGCAGGCTGACGTGTTTTCCTGACTCCATAAACAATAGGGCCTGACAGAGTGCGCTGTTCAGATAAGATTGTATATTCTGTCACTTCACAAGAATCCCCTTTCCCAATTTGGAGATGTTGCAATCACATGAACGGAAAAATACAGTATGATTAAAAGAAAGAAAGACAAAAAGCCCCTTAAAAGCATGGTAGTACCTAATATAACTCCCCTATCTGTAATGCCAGTGCTTCTACAGCCCGAGGCCTGAGAGAGCAAAGCCCCCTGACCTGAAAATGCTCAGATGACATCAATGTACCTGATATTACCTTCAGGCTTCTGTTCTTAAGAATAGATGCAAAGAAACACACACACCTACATCACACACAGAAGTCACAGCAGTGACACGCCCATATGAGTGACATAGATCAGACAGTGTTTCATTCAGACCTTCTCTTGTCTCCATAGACCCAGCTAGAAAATAAAGCTTAATATCTGCAATGATAATCAACTCCACCCTCCACTATTGTTTGCACTGTACTGCAGAGTATTTGCCTGCTACACATACAACAGTAGTGAAGGGAGGTCAGCTCCAAACCGAGATAACGGTCGGTCTGTGATAAGAAAAATCACTGCTCCCTCTAATGAAGCGATTTCCAACGAAGAGTAGTTGTGTTTATAACTTTTCGCCCTTTTTAAAAAGATTAAATTCACCATTTAGTACTGCAAACATATAAGGAATACACTAATAAATATAAACAATGTTATTTGTTTACAGACTATAACAGGACATAGATGGGTGAAATTTGAAAAAAAGAAAGAAAGAAAATAGGGAGAAAAAACTTCATCAGCAACAACAAAATAAACAAGTGGGTGACATGATCTGTTTGGGTCATCAGTGGACCGAGCCAGAGTTGTGTTGAGTGTACAATGAGTGCAAATGTCTGATCCAGTTAGTCCCATTAGTTAGTGTGTTCTGTTAATGATCTTGTATTGTAGCCTTGTGTTAGTAATTCGGGACATGCTGAAGATGTTATTATGGATTTTATTCCAAAAGTGGTAATCAGTGTGGAGGTTTCTCCCCCTTCATATTTGTTTATTGGAAAATGAGGGGCATTGTCAGTGGAATATATCCAGTTTTGAGAGTGGTTTGTTTGAATTTCGTGTTTTTTTTACTGACGCTTCATAGTGGTGATTGTAAATTCTAAATATTGTTGTTTTTCAGTACCAGACATGTGATGGAGGTGCGTGATACAGTACTTGTTTTTCCATTTAGCACCTATTCAGGGTGATTTATACGCAGTGACGTCTGGATTGGCCAGTATGTGACATGGGTAGTGCTTGTTAATTCACTGGCGTTCCACCAAGCTGTTGTGGCAGTTGCAATTTTGTTGAACCCGTTGTACTGTTTGATTGTGTCAAGATGAAGAACAGGTCTGTGACCACCAGTGTTTTCACATTCTTTATGGTGGCTTCTCTTATCCCTGGATCCAGCAGGAAAATAAAGTTTCACATCTGTTATGGTAATCAACTATCACCCTTCAGTGCTATTTGCACAAGGAGAGAAGGACAGCCAGTCTGAGGAAGGGAAAAATCACAGCTTTTCACATGAAGTTTGCACTTATGTTAGGATCATTGAATGGCCCAGTTTAATTGTTGACACTTGTTTCAAGAAATACTTCCATATTCCACTTAATAATAATAATAATAATAATAAAAATATGTTATGCTTCTCCAAAAAAATGTCCTGACCAAAAGGTGAGAGCACCTCCTTCCGTGTTTCATCAATAACTGCTGATGTTCACACGCAGGGCAGTTAAACATTGCTGGCATGGCTCATTAAGTAAAGGGAGGTTTTGTTTAGCGTCGTCCCAGTTATCTTGGTGCCATCTGGGGTTAGTATGTGGGTGGAAGGTGTGGAGGATACGGCTTAAGCTTCGAGCACACACCTTTGCTTACACTTCAAGAAGAATCCCTCGAGCTCTCTCTTCCTCCTTCCCTCTCCCTCTTTCCATTTTTGTACCCTTCCATTTTTTTTTTATCTTCAGGTCCTTATGTATACAAGTGACCAAAATCATGAGGGACTGATTAGAAAATCATTGCACTGCCACGAGTGCTGCCTTGTAACAATAGCATGATGTCTTACCAGCTTACATTATATTGGCAATGTAGGAGTGGAAGTAGATGTACAGTTTGTTTCGGCTGCACATACATTTGCATCTCATCCACTGCACCAGGGGCACTTGGCGTTATAAGTCTGCATGTGCCACAATGTATTCATTTTGTGACATGCACACAGTGTTTAACACTGCTACCTCATAGCGAGAAGTTGGCCTCGCTGAAATGCTGAAGTTGCTCAGTGTCTGCTGGATGTGTAAGTAGGCAACTCTTTGCGAACACATTAGTGACATCAGCTTCATCAGGCGATAATATGAGTGGAAAAAGAAAACAAAAATCAATGAATGCAGTACTTTGAGTATATTTTCAATTGGCGTCCTCCCATAGACATCCTCTGGGTTCTCCCAAGACAATACTACAGACTCCCTTCCTGTAAAAGTGTTGTCTAGCTAATTATTATGTTGTCGTCTGTGGCCAGTTAGATAGTCATTATTCCCCCAGCACCAGGCCAAACTCTATTTCTAGTGCTCTCAACAACAGAGGCATCCTTACTGATGGATTGTATATATGGCCTGTTATTAGTGCTTATGGTAGTTTTGCTGACTCCATGGCACACGGATCGGGCATGATTGAATATTACGAGGACTTGATCAAGCAGGAACTTTTATTTTCATGTGTCATCATCACGTTTTCCCCAGCAGACTGTTCTATAATAATTACCACCACCAGGGAGGTTATGTGATTGGTTCTGCTTGTCTCAAAACACAATGGATGGGCTCGCGTGAACATTTTCATCAAAGGTGGGTCTCATCCATGGTAAAAGACGGCTGAATTTGGGGAATTTTATCCCATTGCGAGGGGGATGACTTTATGCTATCTCTTGCTCTGCAGGTTAAAAATCAGGATAATGGAAGAATAAACAACTTTTTGGGGCTTTGAAATAACAGAATAGAACTTTGAGACCACCTCGTACACCAGTTTACTTTAGATGTTTTACCAAAGTAAGATGTTGGAGCATCTCAATACATTGTCCCCTGTCCTCAACTCGGGAAGACGCTTTGCCCTGGAGGTCCGTAGGTGTGAGAACCATGAAACCGGCTTTTCATATCTGACAGGTCTGTTCGTGCTTTCCCTTTGTCTCTGTACTTCTGAGGAGAAGGACTAATTCGCCAGGAATGCATACTTTTCCCATAAGCCCCGCTGCAAAGCTTCTGGATTTGAGACGTTACCCTGGAGACAGCCAGTTATGCGAAGACAAGAAGACAAACATACACCAGCTGCATGCTCATAGATTCACATACAACAATTACTCACATGTGTGTGCATCAATTATAGTATTATTTGATTTATGACAAAACTGGACATTTGTAACAGGAGGTACACACCCAAAGCCATTCAGAGCTGCTGAGTTCACTGTGTGATAGTCATTACAGAGGCTCAGAAAGGAAACCGGATTCCCTGACCCCTTTCAGCTCGCACAAGGGCATGATTGTGCCCCGAGGCTGTAGGCGACTGACTGACAGAGAATTTTTCCAGGTGAAAAGCATCAGGTTGTCTTTCACACCTTGTTACAGCTGTGGGAATGCATTAGAGGATAAAGGCTGTTGAAGAAGGCACTGATCAAACAAGCTGTTGGCGACAACACTGCACGAAACTGCAGAGGAATTCTCCCAAACTTGGTGGAAAATCACAATTAAATTGCCAGAAAAAGCCGAAAACAAAACAGCGGACGAAAAGTAAGTTAATTGCATGTCATATATTTCTTGCCCCGACTTAATTGCAGAGACACCCGTCATTGGTATAGCTGGACAGAAATGAGAGCCTCGCAGCAGAGAGGGTTTGGTTGTTACGCTCTCTCATAAAGGAAAGCAGACTCTGTCATTATGATCACATGTATCCTGAGAAAACCATGAGAGACCAGGCTAGGTCTACTACTACTTCTAGTACTACTGCTCCTACTACTTCTACTTCTACTACTAGCACACACACACACACACACACACACACACACACACACACACACACACACACACACACACACACACACACACACACACACACACACACACACACACACACACACACACACACACACACACACACACAAAATCCAATCCAATCTCAGCATGGCCCTTAATAGGCAGTTTAAACACTCCAGCTAGATGAAAAACCGTTACTCTAAAGCCCAGAATTAAAAAAACAACAACAACACATGCACACACCACACGCTCTCACACCCACTCTCACACATTAAAGCCCACTGGGTCAGACATGGAGACAATGCATTAGACTGAAGGCATTGAGACAGTGTCTTTTTGTGCGAGTTGTTGTAATCTCCTCACTGAGGGTTGCATTCTTTGTGCAGCCATAGAAAAAGCCTCTAATGCAGCCTCCGTACTGATGCCCTGTGTGTGTGTGTGTGTGTGTGTGTGTGTGTGTGTGTGTGTGTGTGTGTGTGTGTGTGTGTGTGTGTGTGTGTGTGTGTGTGTGTGTGTGTGTGTGTGTGTGTGTGTGTGTGTGTGTGTGTGTGTGTGTGTGTGTGTGTGTGTGTGTGTGTGTGTGTGTGTGTGTGTGTGTGTGATGAGATGAAGTCCTCTGAGAGCGTGTGAAAAAAAGGGTCTGCCAGAGAGGAGGAAGTAGAGAGAGAGAGAGAGAGAGATGAACTTTCTGAGAAATGATGATGAACCGGCAGAGGAATGCGGTGCCATGCGTGTTTGGGCAGGGGGGACGACGGGGGCCGGGTCGTTTGATGACCGCATGGGGAGACAGAGACGGGTGTCCCGGAGACACGTGGAGTGAACCCCGAGGCATGTGCTTGCATCACTAGCACCACCAGCTGACCCTGCACGCAGCCGAAACTCAAACCCACCGACTGCGTGAAGTTAATGAGACCTGTTGATAAATCAGACGGACCAGGAGTCGGTTTCAGCCCACTTCTTCTCATTCCAGCATGGTTCTCTTAAACAAGCTGGGGTTAGTTGGCCGTGTTTAAAAAAACCCAACAACCCTTCAAACAGTTAAACTATCGCTTATCATTCAATTATTTTGTTTTAGTTTAGGTATAATCTATCCACTTCATTAGAAACCGCTCTCTCTCTGTGTGTGTGTGCGTGTGTGTGTGTGTGTGTGTGTGTGTGTGTGTGTGTGTGTGTGTGTGTGTGTGTGTGTGTGTGTGTGTGTGTGTGTGTGTGTGTGTGTGTGTGTGTGTGTGTGTGTGTGTGTGTGTGTGTGTGTGTGTGTGTGTGTGTGTGTGTGTGTGATTTCATGGCCCGGTCCTTCACCCCTGCATCCCTGGGGAGGAGTTAACATCTGCCCCTGATGGGGGTTGGACAGCTGTGCCTCACCTCTTTTTGTATGGGTTGAGGGGAAAGGCCATCTGCTTGTGCTCACACTGACAATAAAACCACTCCACGCAGATTTCCTGCACAAACACAGACGCGCGTCTGAGTTCGACGGTGATATGAATTCCTAAATCTATTACCTACAAGTTGGTCTTCGCTCGGGCATGATATGACCAAGTGTGTGGATTGTGTGTCCGCACTCATACTGTACGTTTGAGTTTTGAGTTTCTTTGTGTTTTTCTTGGCACTGGCGGTCAGGCCTCATGTTATCTCCTTTGCACATTCTTTCCTGTGCTGCAGTGTGGAAAGGAGGACTCATCCTATCAAAACCATTTACTGGTCATTTTATTTTTGCTCAGTCAGGACTGAACAGGTACATGGACATACAGTATAGTAATGTTCTCTGTGTGTCTTTCTGGTGTGCCTGTTCATTATTTGGTCAAACAGATTTTGCAGGGAAATCTTTCCAGCCTCTGAGTGTGAGTTAATGTAAATGCCTTCAAACCATAATGATGTGTTTGTGTGTATCCATCAGGCTCAACACAGAGATGCTTTCATCCAGGAGCGCTACGGCCACTATGACCTCAGCGATCCATTCCTGGCGCTGCAGCGGGACAACGAGGCCGCGGAGCGCCAAGGCACACCCGAACATGGTCACACACACCTGCAGGGTCGGGCAGTGGGCCCGAATCCTCTGGCTGTCCTCAAACTGGTCATGGCTCACTGCAAGAGGATGCAGGACAGGATGATGGGGCAGCTGGCTGCTGCTGAGAGAAGACACAGGAGGGTGAGGGCCAACGCACACTCATACACAGTCATGAACACACACTCGGTGAGTTCTCCAACTCCCCAGTCTGCATTTACGATATGTGTGTGTGTGTGTGTGTGTGTGTGTGTGTGTGTGTGTGTGTGTGGGGATGATTTGTCACACAGGGGGCTCACACTACTGGCTTGTGTGTGTGTGTGTGTGTGTGTGTGTGTAGGATATGCAACAGACGCGTAATGTGCAAGTTTGAGAATGGTGTCACATTTATACACTCTGCAACAAGGAATCTGTCTGCACGTCACGCCCTATAATTCTTTCATTTGGCCGTATGCCTGGCAGATTATAGCAGATCTGGAGGAGGAGAAGCGACTGCGTGCCCAGGACTCTGCACAGAGTGACGATTTCGCCGACATGCTGCAGACAGAAAGAACCAAGCTGCTGCAACAGGTGGGCTCTGCGTGTGAAATACACAAACGTTTGCATGTAATGTTGTAATGTGTGTACATTGGTAGGACTTTTTGTTTGGTGAAGACTTTAGTCTGACAGATGAGAACATCTGTTGGGTGAGATTTTTTTCCGTTTCCTTTCCCCCTCCCTCTGCTCCTCCCCTTTTCCTCTCCTCCGCCCGCACACACAGTGTCCTTCTTCGTAGTGATTGCGGTGATTTAAATCCCAGCGAGTGAGCGGGGAAGCATCAGTGCAGCCCCCGCTGTGTAACTAAATAAGCAAGGGTGAAGAGGGCCTGGCCTGTTAAATTACAGACGCACGCATACAGGCACCCGTGTGCACAAGCACAGGGCTGTTCTAGAGGAAACAGAGAAGGAAAAAAGCCATTGTTTAGTTGTCCAGCAGCCGAGGGGCTTTATGGCCTCAGGAAACCGGCGATAATGGATGTCCATGCCTTACGCAAGATCAGCTCGCGCACACACACACACACACACACACACACACACACACACTTTGAGCACACAATTGGCGCTATAAAAGGGCCTTATGTAAGAAAGGGTTCCCCAGTGTCTCCCAGTCTTCCTCGGGCCTTCCCGTCAGTGTTGCTTTTTGTAAACTAATCATATACATTAGATTGTATTTCATCACCTCCCATTTCCTTCTATTATTCATCAAAGCTTTTAAGCAGACCGGTCACCCGCTGATGACCTCAGAGCAAACTGAACCTTCCATAAACGTGCCTTGCAAGCAAAAGATGAAGAGCTGCCCCCACTATCTGTCTCTTCTGACTCTGAAACGACACATATTGTACTTCATTCTCTTTCCTGATTCTGTTGGACTGAAGTGGACCTGATCTTAGACAGACAGAGCTTTAAATGTAGATAGAGCGAGAAGGTTGTCGGTGCAATGGGAATTGATGACCGTCAAAGGATGTCAGCCGGTGCCATGTGCTGTCCAAGTGGGCCCTATTTTTATAAGCTTTGTGGCTTATAGGGCTGCAACAACAAATATATGTAGTTTACTGTCACAGAGGAGCAAATAAACCAGATAATATTCACATTTAAGAAGCGAAAATCAAAGAATTTGACTACTAGAATTAAAACTACTTGAACCGAATAATCAAATTATCAAAATAGTTGGCGATTGATTTACTAATCGATTAACTGTTGTAGCTCTAGTGACTAATAAAGCAAAAACATATATTATACAACTTAAAGTTAATGAGCTATCTGAGTGAAATAACTAGACTGAGTCAGTATCATGAATGCTTTTGGCAAATAATGTGAAAATGTAGAAGTGGAGAATAATCTTTACAATAGACCTAAAATAGAAAGAAACAGTCCATTTAGACATTAATGAACAGACGCTGTCAGTGGCTGCCAACTCTGTTATATGCTGTATACAGTTGAAATGGGTTTTGAGCAAAATGCATATCCAAATGTTTTATCCCAGTAACGATTGTATTTCCAATTGCTTCTCATCCTGTGTTGGATTGAATGCAACAAAGCGGTGCTCTTTTGCCTCCTTGTGGTGAACCCTGGAAGCGTTACCTTGCTGACTATTTCTCTCCCTCTCGTTCTAGCTGGACGCGGAGCGGGCAAGTGTGCGGAGGTTGGAGAAGGAACAAGCACAGTTGGTGAACAAGGTGGAAGAGTCGCTGTCCCAGCAGCAGCAGCTCTCCTCCACCCTGAGCCAGGAGCTCCAGAAAGCCAGCGGCCAGGCTCACGAGGAGGCAGAGAAGGTCTCCCAACTCCGCGCCTTGCTCCAGGAGGAGACCGGCACTCTGGAGAGGCTCCGGGGGGTTCTCGACAATGAGAAGAGCCGGGCAGCCCAGCTCGAGGCCAGGTCTGAGAGGCAGCTGGCCGAGTTTGACACAGAACGAGAGCAGATGAAAGCCAGGGTCAGCAAGGAGGAGGCGAGGAGTAGGGAGCTGGAGAGACAGGTGGAGGAGCTGAGGAAGAGGTTGGCCGAGTCTGAAGGAGGTAAAGAAGGGGTAAGGGAGACTGTGACCGAGGCGACAGAGTCGCTTTCCGAGATGGTGATGGTGTCCACCTCTGCTCAGACTCTACCGGACGGAATAGTAACTGTCACTCCTAAATCCACCCCACTGTCAAAGGTCAATGGCCATCACAGTCACAAAGAGACCGAAACAACACAGGAGGGGAGGGGAGCAGAAAATGGAGGAGTGGTGGAGAATGGGGGCGCAGCGCCTTTGCATTCCCCTCTTCACCATCACCCTCACTCTCCCTCCAGCACAGCCTCCTCTTCCCTCTCCTCTTCCCCCATCTCCTCCCCCGTTCTTGCCAAACGCCTGGGCAGCCCGGGCTTCCATCAGTCCTCCTACCAGGCTGGAGTCAACCAGCGCTTCCATGCTGCCAGGCACAAGTTCCAGAGCCAGGCTGAGCTGGAGCAGCATCAGCAAGGTGGCCCCCTTTCCCCCAGGGACCTCTCCCCCACCACCTCCTCCATTCCTCCCCCACCAGAGCACAGCACGGCTAAGCAGCTGGCCCGCAACACCGTCACTCAGGTGCTGTCCCGCTTCACCAGCCAGCAGGCTGGAGTCAAGCTGGCCCCACTGAGCAGCTCTCCGTTCGGTACAGACTACCGCACTCTGGCAGCGTCTCCTCCTGGGGGGAGGTCGCCCTCTTCAGGGCCCCTATCTCCAGGCATCCGCTCCCCCCTCACGCCGCGCTCTGACAGGACCCATCCTCCTCCGATTCCTCCCAAGAAGCCGGGCATGAGTCCAACCCCGGGATCCCCCATTCACTCTGCTCGCACCAGCCTCTTCCCAGAGCTGACGGGAAACTGTGGGCACAGCAACACTGGCCAGGAGGGAGCCAAGGAGCCAGACCTGGTTTTATCTTCTAGCAGCTAACGGCCAGATCGTACAAACTCACTAATACGCCCGGCCTTAAGCAACACTTAGGGTATCGTTCATCTTCTGCTAGCCCTTGAGCCCACTTCAGAGCACTCCGAATCAGTAGATATTTCAAAGCTGGACTGGTTGAAACGGATGCATTCAAGATTTTTGTTGCACCCCTACCTCTTATGCCACAACTTGAGAGAAACAATTGGAAAATTTATAGTATAGTATATTATGGATTATTTCATTGAGCTATATCAACTTGCCTGTCTTTATTACTTCATGTAGAGTAATTGAGTTTGAAAATTTAGAATGACACTATTTATCTCAGTTATTTTCCACTTTGACCCTATATTAGGGGTGTTGAGAAACCATATATAGAGAGACCTGTTGACTTTGAAGAAAGAAATGTCGGTGGGATTTCACTGCACAACACTCTTTTCCCTTAATGCTCAAACTGCCAGTCCTGTTAGAAAATAAAAAAAGACTTCAGTCAGACACAAAAGTGTATAGCTAGTAGAAGGGCTAAAATACGTGGATGTAGAGTATAGGAAATGTGTAGCTATCACTTTTTCCACTATAAAATAGTAAGTTTTAAATGTTTTGTGGCCCAATCAATTCTTATGCAGTTATTGTGGAGATCGGCCATGAAAAATATTATACTGTAAATAATTCAAATGAACGTTATCACTTGCATGTGCTGTTTTTTTTGTTTTTTTCTACTAGTCATGAATACACTGAATCTTGTCTTGAAAAAGGGAGAGCACACTTTGCACTACATTACTCTAAGCCACTATGTCTACAATTTTCAAATGTTTTATTCAGGGAAGATAAATTTCCGCGTCACTCAAACCAAGAAGGACCGTGCCATGATTGTGTGATAATGGTTTGGTATTTAAGGTTTGGATCTTACTACTGTGACCATCGCTCCTGTAGTACGTGTGTTGTCCTAACTATGCTATGTTTTATTTCTTTTAGGTTCCCTGTGTTTTATGTTTTCTAGCTTTAAAAACCAAGAATTCATTTAAAGAAATTATTTCAAGTCTATGGGCTTAAATCAGCCAATTTATACACTGCTTTTCTGTGAGGGGCAAAGTCCCTCCGCTCTTTCGTAAATATGCATATCACGAACACCTGCGACACCTAGTGGTATTTCAATAAATTACCATGCCTTAAAGATTTTGTGTCAAAGTGTTGTTTTGTTTATTAAAACGCAACATAAAAGAACAACAAATCTTTCTAGCCAAGATGTTCAATCCATTTATTTGCACAACAGAATGGGGCAGTACAGTCTTGAACTTAATAACTGATCGGCACACAGTTGTCGTATAGTGTGAGGGTTGAACACAGCACAGTCTAGATAACGTGTAACTGATCCAGAGTCAGTCTACTCAGAAGTTATGTAACACATACAGTATGATGTAGCCTTCCAGAAGTCATGTAACATATACAGTATATGATCTTGCCTTATACGGCAACTGCTTTGCATTCAACTTGGCATTGACCAATACACAGTTCCTCACAGTGAAGAGTGCAATATTCTAAGACTCCAACAAAAAAAACAGCATATTAAAATAGAAATTTGCATACATGGGTGGGAGGTTGGAGTTCTTTACCATAGGAAAGAGATTTTGGCAAATAAATCTTGGTTGTTATGAGTATGTTTTCCTTTCACAAAGGAAAAGCTGTACAGCAGTGGTGGTGGTGTTGCCAAAGCAAGAGACCAGAGAATGCGTTAGAGATACAGCAGCGTAAAAGGTGCTCTATCGCCATTTCAGTCAACTTCGCTCGCATTGGTGGAGACATACATCAGTGACGCACAACAGACGGCAAGTAAACTTCCCTTCCGTCCTGAAAGACACAGACAAACATACAGATCTACAGTGCAGGCACAGAGCTATGCTGAGAATCGTGCTACTCCTAAATGTTAACGACGAGTAAAAATGGTTCTATGCCGCTGATGAAATTGACACTTGTCAGTACCAGTAAAAATGTTAGATGACTGCTATTAATTTTTCGTGCAAATGTCCCGATTTCACTGATGCAACAAAAAAAACGTCTACAGAAATATTTTTTTCCGTCCCAAACTCAAACCCTGATATGTAATGATGTGCTTAATTTCTCTCATCAACTAACTTGTGCAGTTCTGGTTTTCGTCCCTGTGTGCTGAGCTTCTCCACGGTGACATGATCACAGCTCTGCAACAGTTGGCAAAGATAAAAAGTATTGTAACCTCTGACACCCGAATCTAGGGAGGCCCGTAATTCCATTGACGGAGAAAGATTTACCCCCTTTATCGTAGCAGTCCTGAGCATAGCCCTGCACACTGACCCGCACACTGAACTCTTTCACAACACACATCCAGAAGTAACCATTTTCTCTGAACCTTGTACTATCTCCATACTGCAATGTCTTTACCGGATACAGATTCCTGTGCCTAACAGTCTGCAAATCTTCAGTTATTACTTATTTTTTTGTTAGTTTTTTTTTTTTTAATAATTACTTGCCCCATACTGACAAAGGTTTGCTTTGGTTAGTCCTTGCATCACTTATAGGTGGGTTGGTGGGACAAGTGGAGCGTGCATCTCCCTGGTCAGTCCCTGACCTTCCGCTAGGCATTCTGCATCTCTTTGCCGATTTTGTAACTGAGGATCTTATTCCAGTCGATCTTGGTGCGTGTGACGGGCAGCTGGCGACGCAGGGCCTTAAAAGTGGTGTCAGACATGGTCTGGTAGTTCTCACTGATTGCAGTCTATGGGGGGGGGGAGGAAAACAATTATCAAGTATACTATTTGTATACTTAAACATTTCATCCTAAACTTGAATAAATTAAATGTGTAGTCACAAAAGGTAGCTTACCTGGTAGTCATTTTCAGCATTCTCAATGATGTCAACAAATTCCTTGGCTGTCTGGCTTTCATTCTGTTTCAAAAACATACACACAATCATCATGTTTAATCAAACAACAGAGATGGATGACCTCTTTTGAATATACCCAGAGCTGACACAGCCCATCTTAATGTTATGTAAGAAGTGCTGAAAGACTTGTGAGTGTGTGTTTGTGCTAATGCATAAAATATTCACTTACAGTCACTGGTATTGATTCTTCCACCTCCTTATGGCTAACCAGCTGCACGTTTCCATCTTCATAATAGTGCACCTGCAGAGAGAGGAACTTTGTTATTATCTAGCATTTAAAAAATATATATATATATATACAAATATGCATATTAAATTAAATGTACCTGGATTTTCAACACTCCCACCACCTGAGCAGTGGACTGACCAATGGTAAGCTTCCACTCTGACCTACAGCGACCGTTCCTGTGTTACAGAAATTAAGAGATGTTACAAAACAGACAACACTGTCGAGAAAACAATTAATTCACCAATTAAAATCTAGAAAAACTTTTGTGATTAAAACTGTTTTAAATATTACTAATGTATCATATCAGATAAGCCGTTTTCAGACATGAGTTTGCCTTTCGCATATGACAAACCCAGCAGGAGATTGCCCGGGTCAGACACATTCACAACAGAAGGAACACTTTGGGAACATTCTATGGCGTCTGGGTAGAGAGAATGATGATAATTCTGCTGCGGAAAGCAGTGTTTTTGTTTACACTCATCAACACGCTCACTCTCTTGCTGTGAATCTTCCAGAGATTTTTTTCTGCTGTATTCTCACATGGGCTCACTCTGACATTTACTGGAAATTTTACAAGGGGGCTGGTAGGAAAAGTTCCGGACAATGTCCAAAGCAACATTTTGTGGACATTTGCAGTCTCACATACAGCCCCCCTGGAAAATTAACAGGAAAATGTCAGTGTACTGTATGTCTGAAAGCAGCTGTTAAAATAAATTAAGATAGGAGGTCAATATACCAGAAGTTTTTGGGTTGAAACTGATGCCCCTCAATGCAGGCTATGATAGTTTGTTGACCATCGACCGTTTTCCCATATACCTGCAACACACACGGAACGGGTTTAAGTAAAACGTTGTCTACATTGCATTAATTCTATTTTGTCACAGTTTTCGTGCACCTTACTGTGCAAACTCCAGTGGGGTAGTGCTCTTTGACGTAGGCACAGAGGGCAGTATCGCAGGCGTCTCTCCAGCTTCTGAGGGGCACATCTCCTTCATACGGCTGCACGTCGCTTACCTCTTTTCTTAGTTGATCAAAGCGGAACGACAAATGGTTGCGGGGGTCCAGGAAACGTCCCTGACCCAAGTCGCCATGCTCTGTAATCAGGACCTGCAGAGAAGGGAGAGGAAAAAAAACCTGAGAAATTCTGTCTCAGACACTTGATCCTCGAGTAGGAAAGACTTCAGGGTGAGACATACCGGCTCATCGCAGCCCTCTAGTTTGGCAGGAGTGAACTGATCCATGTTGTACTGGGCAAAGGAGCTAGACAAACAGAAATGGCACACAATGGTTAATTTTCCATTAACCATTTTAAGAAAACTGACCATGCTTGTACTAACATATTTCCCCCAGGAAAAGGCTACGGTGCTATGAATTGTGTAAATATATATATTAGTATTCATTTAAGTTGTACATTAATTGTGATCGAGTGTTACTTACTGTGAAGCCCCCTCCCGAAGGAGGTTGTCATTATTGAGGAGAAGCCGCACATCTAGCAAGACAAAAAGAAACTGTTTGCGTAGTGCTCTTGAGAGACAAAACAATAAAGCATCAGTCTCAGATGGCAAAGTATCTTATATCAAATTAAAAAAATTATTACGTGGCAAATCTTGCCACAGCTTCTCCTTACCATTGAAGACCTCGTTGAACTCTCCCGGCGGGGCATGAGTCACAAAGTTGGCCGCTATGCGGACCTGTGGAGGCAAATTCAATGCAACCATGTCAATTCAGCAAACGGGAGAATATGACCAGCAGTATGATACTATAATCAATTTGAAGAAACACATCCATCAAAAACAGAACTATGTTGTTAGTAATTTGGCACCAAGCATGTGTCCTTGACACCGCTGAAGGTAAGATCCATTTCTCTTTTTGCCATAACAGTGGGCTATTTTTCCAGCTTAACTTTTTGGGATTACATCACTTACATGCTTGAACCAGGAATTAATATAACATCTTAGTTGTTGTTGTTTTTTAAGTCAGTCAACAATTACAAAAAAAACAGCATGTTTAACATGACAATGATGCTCTCAATTACAATGTGAGAGGAATACACATTAGACATTGTGATCAGAGCACCACACTACACCTCTGCAGAATGGACACAGCACTGGGAACGGTTTGTCTAGCTTATGTATCATGTCCAGTGTTTCCCCTAGGTTTACTGGGGGGGGGGGGGTTAGGGCTCGTTAGGGTTTGGGTTAGGTTTCACAAATCAAGTTTCATCCACAATCTTTTAAGCAGGAATCGGGAATAAGGTGTATAAGGGAAGTGACCTTAAATGACTTCTGCTTGGAATTATATTTAAAATACAAAAAAAAAAAAAAAAAATGTATTCAAAATAATTTGAATTTTCAGGGAGGGCGGAGGCTCCCATTGGAGGAGTTTCAATTCAATGGTAGGGGAAACACTGAGGAATAAGGTGTATCAGGACAGTGACTTGAAATGACTTCTGCTTGACATTATATGAAAAAATACAAATATATATATATATATATATATATATATATGTTGACCGTCAATAGACAGTTGATATCAAATGTCTCCAGATGTCCACACAGGAGCTGTTGCAGCTCAGGTCAACGGGGCGATAACATTAACCCTGCTGCATTCACCTTTACTTAGCAGAAAGACACCCACAACACACTCAACCTCTCCCCCAGCGGCCACTTGTATTACGGCTCACAGGTTCACAGAGGCTCCGTTTAAACTGCAGGCACCCGACGCGCCGAGCCCCGGGCCATGTGAGGCCATCCGAGTATTTGGGCTGCAACTGAATCTGTTTGACCCAGAAATCCCAAAGCAGAGCAACGTTAGCGGCTAACGTTAGCGGCTAACGTTGTGCGAGAGGGGAAACGGAGTAGCAAAGTGCGATGTCTGCCGACAACGGGGAACGTGCACAATCGGTGCAAGCGAGTCGACGCATTCAGATACAACTGCGAGAGAGTTTTCGGCTGAAGTGTCCAGTGGTCAAACCCCCGTAGCCCACTGGAAGCGTTAACAGGCTAGTAGGCTAATCGTAGCTTTAACCCCCCCCCCCCCACACACAAGTTTATCGTTTCGACGCGAGACCAACAACTGTCATTCTCTTTCCACAAATGAACCGTTTGATAATGTGAACACACATTGCTGCTACCGCTTTGCGAAAAAGGTGTGGAAATGACTTTGAGTAAAGAATAAAAATAGTCTGCAAACCTTCTCATCATCTGACAGCGGCTCCTCAAAGTCAGCCATCTTGGCTCTTTGTGACCCCACCTACTCCAGCTGACCGTGTGACCAAACCATTGCGGCGGTTTTCGAGAAACTTTGGGCTAACGCCGCATTATTTAGAAATATGTCTTCGCAAAATGCGCGTTTAACTGTGACGTGACATAAAATGCCACTCTTTCCAACCAGTGCGTTATAGTATAGACTATAGACTATTATTTACAACGCAAGAGGGCGTTGAAAGCTCGGCTATTTTGGTTGTCCACTTCCTTTTTTGGGGCGTTGCAGGGGTGCCTTTTCCTACAAAATAAAAGCACATGAATATGCTATTGTTATTAATTACCTGCTTTTGTAACAGACAAATTGCCTATCGATTTATTTATTCGAAGTTATCATACATTTACTCCTCGATTCGGATTTTAGCTCATTGGAGAATTGTTAAAGTGTGATTAGGCTTTATTTTTGAAGTCGCGAGAGGAAGCTGTATATGGTCTTACCCAGAGCCGTTGAGAGAGAGAGAGAGAGAGAGATAGAGAGAGATAGAGAGAGAGAGAAAGAGAGAGAAAGAGAGAGAGAAAGAGAGAGAGATAGATAGAGGGAGAGATAGATAGAGGGAGAGAGAGAGAGAGAGAGAGAGAGAGAGAGAGAGAGAGAGAGAGAGAGAGAGAGAGAGAGAGAGAGAGAGAGAGAGAGAGAGAGAGAGTAGCGACAATTCCGTTCACTCCGATGGACCCTTTTTTGCCCCCCCAGCAATGGCACATCTGAATCAAATCAACCTGTGCATTAGAGGCAGGTTAGTGGATTATTAGTGATTAATTATGATTAAAAAAACGTATTGACAAACTACATAGGAATGTCTGTCTGCTATATTATAAATCGATGCATTTATTGACTTTTTAAAAATGAATTGGGAAAATCGAATTGCGCGCCAAGAACTTCCGGGAACTATCTTAAGTCTACTTGAGTCACGTGACGTGCAAGCATTTCCGGACTTCCGTCGTCGCTACTCTCCGTCTCCACGGCTCTGGGTCTTTCCCATTGTGCCTACAACGGGACTGGCAACTTTGCTGCAGCGACACACACCGTTCCTATCATGGAGTCACAGGTAAGTCTAAACTTAACTGACTACTCTCACGTATAACACAAGCTACCAACAGCAACATTAGCTACAAATGCGCATGTGTACACTTTGCATTAATCACGTGGCCACAGCTGTTATGATAGCGGCTGTTTTGACGTTAGCAAGCTTTCAAGTCAAGCTAGCAGACGGAGTCACTTTCGGTGGTTAGCTGTCAGCTTTCATGGGAACTTCCTTCCTGGTCAGATTAAATCCACCCAACACTGCTAGAAAATAAGCTAGCTCGTTCACGTGGTCGCTCTGTTTGTTGTTGTTGATCGGATAACCAATGAGGGCTTGTTGTCAAACTGACTCCTGGTGTTGGCGGTGGACTGTGTGTTAAACTTGCTAGCTTCCTAGCTAGAACATGAATACGGCATTGTTCGCCGTGAGACGGTTTGTTTCGCCGAGACGTGCTGTGAGTGTCTCTGCTGCGTGTTGTCAGGTGATGACCAACCCCGAGGAAGTCGCCAGGCTCTACAGAGAACTCAGCCTCTTCCCTTCCCTGAACAGAGCGGACGTGGGACCCGTCATCACCTCCCAGTACGGAGGCAAATACAGCAACATCTACACAGGTGCGTCGTGTCCGTGCCACACACACACACACACACACACACACACATACACACACACACACACACACACACACACACACACACTGAAGATGCCCAGGCCTCTGTGTTCTTTTGAACGCGTTCAGCAGTTTGTACACGTTTCTTCCTGCAGAATGGAGCCAGCGTGACCTGGGGAGGAACGACAATGTCAAGTTTTGCCGACAGTACATTGTCTTCCACGATGAGAAGTCCGTGGTCTTCGCCGGGACCTCAGGAAACTGCACCGAGATCAAAGGAGAGTACGTACACATTTTAAATAACGTTCCCCTTGACCCAGGGCTGTGAGCAGCGTCCCATCAATGTCGTCCCCCCCCCCCCCCCCCCCCCCCCCCCCCCCCACAGGCTGATAAGTAAGGATTCCCCTTCGGGTGACATGAAGGCCGTTGTCAGGGAGTGTTCAGTCAAAGGGGAGGACAAGCAGTTTCTGGAGGTGAGTGTCTGTCTTTCTCATTCACACTCGGCGCCACTCTCCTAAAAGTCTTTGTTCCACTTTACTTTTTTCTTTCACCCGGTGATCAATAGTATCTATGATCTGCTGCATGTACCACACGCAGCCTGTGTTAAAA
Source organism: Scophthalmus maximus (assembly GCF_022379125.1). Classification (NCBI taxonomy): domain Eukaryota; kingdom Metazoa; phylum Chordata; class Actinopteri; order Pleuronectiformes; family Scophthalmidae; genus Scophthalmus; species Scophthalmus maximus. The sequence continues at coordinate 10,625,023 of NC_061517.1, forward strand.
ACTTCTTTAAACTTTGCATTTTGAACCCAGATCTTTGACCTCACTCTTCTCCTGCCATGTTTGTGACCCTGCAGATCTGGAGTAAAAACATTAAGATGAAGAGCGTCGATCTAACGGCTTTAAAGAAGCACGGCAAAGTGTATGAAGATGGTGTGTCTACTGTACTTAAAAAAAAAAAAGAAAAGCCAATCCTTTTCTTTGAAACTTTTCAATTGACCTGTTCCAGTGCATGTGTTAATCCCACTGTTATCGCTTCTTTAGAGCAGTTTGGCTGCTTGGTTTGGTCCCACTCTGAGACCCACCTCTTGTACGTGGCAGAGAGAAAAAGACCAAAGGCAGAATCCTTCTTTCAGGTATGTCTGTAAAACTGGCTTTTGGATTAAATCAACATGCGTCGCATAGGGCTGCACTGCTCTATATTTGAGACTTTCAGGCCATGTTGATTTTCCCTTGTGACAATGCCAATGTCGGATTCAGCACTGCTCAAAGCCTGATAAACTTTTTAAAGTAAACCCGTGGTTATTGATTATATAGAATTCATTCAATTACTAAGGCAGTGGACTGATGGCTTCAGCAGATTAAGACTCAACAAACAATTAAATATATGGCTGTGGCATGCCATTGAGAGAGACAATAGAACACTACATACAGTATTTTGCATTTTAAAAATGATTTCATTTTGAATGCATCCAAGGTATTTTCCAATGCTTCTAAAAAGTGAAATACCTTCAGCCTTTTTCAGATATGGACATAAGAACAGTGGAACATGTTGTCTGCCAATCTATGTGAGATTTAGTGTTGATTCTCCATTTACCATAGCTCAGAGGAACTTTAAATATAATTAGTATAATGTAAAGGTTATAATTTTTTTTTCTGTATGTCCTTTTCTGTTTGTAGACTGAGTCACCGGAGCTGTCTTCTATTGGGGACGAGGAGGAGACCATGAGAGTGGAGAAAAAGGAGGCTCTAAAAGTGATTGAAATTAATACTATAAAATCAAAACATTTTCCACTCTTCAAAGGTTTAATTTGACATTTTTGGGTTACATTTTTCTCTAGCTAAAGAAGTCATGGTTTTGCCTTTCTTTGTTTTGTTTTTTAAATTCCTGCAGGGGGAGCAATTTGTCTTCCGTGAGGACTGGGGAGAGGCACTGGTTAGTAAGAACTGTCCAGTGCTCTGTGTTCTGGACATCGAGGGCGACAACGTCTCTGTGCTGGAAGGTGTGCCTGAAAGTATCTCTCCTGGACAGGTTTGTACAATCAGGAGTGGTTTTGTTTTAACATTTGTCTATTTGTAGTGTCATCATTCTCTTTTTTTCTCCTGGTCTTGCTCGCTCTCTCTGCCTCTGCAGGCATTTTGGGCTCCAGGTGACACAGGTGTGGTGTTTGTAGGCTGGTGGCATGAGCCTTTCAGACTTGGCCTCAAGTACTGCCCCAACAGGAGGTGATTACTGATACACACTGATAGGAGCGGGAATTAAAGATGGACTGTGAGAAGTTTCGCTTTGTGAGGCTTATAGGCTTATACAGCAAATCATTCATGTTTTCACTTTTTTTTCTGTCAGGTCGTCTTTATTCTATGTGGATCTTACTGGTGGGAAATGTGGTAAGTCACTGTATGTTCCTTTACTTTACAATACCTGTTTCATAAACATGAACCATGTAAGTAAAGGTACAATGTTCAATGACCGTTCTGCACAATGTTAATAACTGAATTTCATACACACATTTGTTATTTCTGACAGCTCGTCTAGTGTGGAATTGGTGCGGCTGCGTAACATTGCAGATGTGTTCACGTGTATTTGTTTGTTGTGGCCATCAGAGCAGCTGTCATCAGGCACCAGTGCAGTCTGGTCCCCCAGGCTGAGTCCAGACCAGTGTCGAATAGTCTACTTGGAATGTTCCGTCTATGGGCCACACATGCAGTGCAGTAGGCTCTGTATGGTGAGTCAGAACGAAGCCTCTGTTTTACTCATACGACATGTTAACATTTCCCTGCTGTACAAAGTCTTAGAATGAATTTTTCTTCACACAATGTACCCAACTTGTACTTTAATATTCTGTTGACATACATTTATTGTAGCATATAACATGTTGTAATATGCATATGCTGTTCTTTGTGCTTGCATATTATTTCTAGTATGACTGGTATACCAAGAAAACCTCAGTGGTGGTGGATGTGGTGCAGCGACCTGGAGAAGGTAAGGAATAATTGGTAGTCACGTGATGATTTGCCCCCTTTTTTTCACTCTATATAAACCAAATTTTCCCCGTCTGTATCTGTGTGGCTTTCCAGGTGGCTTCACTGGTATCTACAGCTCTCAGTTGTCCCCTCAATGCTGGTCAGCTGACAGTCAGCGCATTATTGTCGCTTGTCCTCAGCGCAGCCGCAAGGTACAGTCAACTACTTGGAAATGGCTTGTTATGAAATAATAAAAATCTCATGAATTTATATTTTGCTTTGTAAGAATCTCTTACCTGGAAATAAATCGCTTATTGTCTCTCTTGTAGGATCTATTGATGGTGGATATTGGTACTGGGAGTGTCACCTCTCTGACTTCAAGTGAGTCACTGGACACATGAGCCTTGGTGTCACTCAAACCTGGGGTCTACACAGTTTAGTTTACTGATGTTTCAGTGCTCCTAACAGCTGATTTGTGTCTAACAGCTGTTCTCTGGGGTTGGGTTTGATGACGATCTTTGTTTGTCTGCAGAGTGTGATGCTGGGAGCTGGTGTCTGCTGAACATCGTGAGAGATCTGATGGTCGTCAGCTGCTCTTCTCCTAACTCCCCTCCAAGTCTGGTAGGATCAGTGTTTTCATCAAGAAGTGTCTTTGTTTGAGTATTCATATTTTGATCAATAGTATATATATATTTAGTATGCTGTTACATTAAGGACATTTTGAAATGATGTTTGGGTGCTCTACTATACAATCAAAAAAAATGAATGAGTTTGAAAATCTACATTGTCACTTACTGTATTGTAATTTGTCCAGAGGGTTGGTTTCCTTCCGGCCAGGGATTCTCAGGAGGAAGTGGGGTGGGTTACTTTGGAAGACTCTCAGGTGTTGCCAGATATTCAATGCCAGATCTTGACTTTCAACCCTCCCCCAGAGGAAGATAACAGTCAATACCGTAAGACTACAATTTCTTTGTTTTTAGTAGTTTTTGGACAGTCATGATGACTGAATACTACCTTTCTTTCCTCAAATTGTCTGGTGGATGCAGTTAGTTTTGTCTACTCTATGTTTTCACATATATGAAGGGTACAGAATATGTGAGAAATGCGTCTACATGCACCACAGTCTCACACAATGCCCCTACTATCTGTTGCCTAAAAATAATCAGAGTTGGATAATTGCTTTCTGACAGAATCCACAAAAACTTTAAGTTTGACATGTCAAATTTTTATTGCAGAATTATTAACAGGACTAATTTATTTTTCTATATTCTAGCTGGCCTTGATTTTGAAGCTTTGTTGGTCAAACCAAAGGAGGTGAAGGATGGAGTGAAGTTGCCTCTCATTGTCATTCCTCATGGTTTGTTATTCTCATTCTCTATCTGCTACTTGTTTCTATTGCAAACAAAATTGAAGTCGGCATTATTACCTAATTTTTTATTGCTGAACAGTATCCACTACATGTAGTATTGTTCTGTATTGATCCAAAATATCTGAAACGAGCTTTTAATCCACGCTGAATTTATTTTTAGGGTCGAGAGCTACTGCTACGCATGAGATTGGCAAAGCCAACAGTGGTTGCTATGACGATAGTGTCCTCAGTGGCAAAATGTTGAATCATACTCTCAAAACCAAGGACGACTTTTTGTAACTGAGCTTTACACTCCTGTAATAGGTTTCATACATTCTAATGCCTGGTGTAAATTGGTTTCTGGTGTTCATGCCACAGAAGTAACAAAGACACATAGACATATTGTGCTTTTTCAGTTTTTTTCGTTCTTTTTTTTTTTTTAGGTTTTTTGTGTATGTAAAATGTCTGCAAATAAAAAAGGTGAAAACTGATGTGATTATTGAACATCAGAGCATGTAAACCTTTTCAAATAATAACTAATAACTAAAATAATGAACCTGCATATGACCATACTATATCTCCTTCAATACAAACTCTCAATCTGTTTTGTACATACCTTTTTTTCCATTAGGGGGTCCACATTCAGTGATTGTTGCTGAGTGGCGTCTGTCCTCGTCTGTGCTGTGCCGGATGGGCTTTGCTATATTACTGGGTGAGTTCATTTGTGACACCTGCTCAGAGGACAGACCTCCAGTGATAGAATAATACTCTACGTGTAAAAGATTATGAGAAAGGCTCACAATCTCCCGCCTGTAGACTGAAGACAGTTTGACATATAATTTGGTTACTTTGCTTGGGATAAGTGTTAAATATACATTTTCTCAATAACAGACACCAAGTATTTTTTCCCATCTTCGTTTAAAGACCTCTCACAGACTTGTGTAACATGCAGCTCGATGCTCACTAGCAAAACCGATTATAGGTTGGTGTGTCGCCTTGTACATTTACCAGAGAGAAAAAACTTTCATTGCAAAACTATTCTAGTTGATGGTCAGTTGAAAACTTGTATCGTGTCAACATGAATCCTTAAGCCTATATTTCAAGAACTGTTCTATAGCTTGCAGTATGTGCAGGTTCACCAATGCCTATGCAAATCAATTATTTTGTAATGGTAGTTTTACTGTTCCCTCTAAATCTTTTCTTTAGTTGTTTCAATGAAGAAGTTGTAACTGCTTAGTATATCCAATGTTTATCCTGCTGTTGATTACTGAGCAGAACTAGTCCTGTCAGCTTTAATGTGTGTTGATCTCTACAAGGATATAATATCTTGCCATGACACATACGTATATGGTAATGTGTGTTTGGTTTGCTTTATATTTTTTCCCAGTGAACTATCGTGGCTCTCTTGGATATGGCCAAGACAACATCCTCTCACTATGTGGCAATGTTGGCAACCAGGACGTCAAAGATGTTCAAGTAAGAACGGGGAAAAAATAGATTTTGGGGGTTTTCCCTTTCATTTAGTGACTCATTTAGCTTTTTTTGTGCATGTAAAAGATCTCCTCAGGCAAACTCTTGTTTTAAAAGATTGAACGTTCTCGCGTGTTTTACTATAAAGCGCTTTATTTATAAAGTCAGTGATTAGTTCTGAAAGGATCATCTGCTCCTACTTGTAAATATGACTTTGCACGTTTGTTTACGGTGATATCTTTGTTTTTACTGTCGTTAGTCTCCGCAGTACACATTCATGTGTCCTTCACATGTGCTCTTAAAGTTTTTCCCGTGTGTTTATTCCAACCAGTTTGCCGTTGAAAGTGTTCTGAAACGTGGCAACTTTGACACGCAGAAGGTGGCAGTGTCAGGAGGCTCCCATGGTGGTTTCCTGGCCTGCCATCTGATTGGCCAGTACCCAGGATTCTACAAGGCCTGCGTGGCTTGCAACCCTGTCATCAACTTGGCCTCGATGATTGGCAGCACTGACATACCAGACTGGTACATCTCGACATGCGCATTCCCGCACTCTTGCCCACATTTCCCCCCTCCCAACTCACTTTTTAATTTTTTTAAATTTTTTTTATCTTAATTTTTTTTTCATTCAGTGACTTTATATCTTCCTGGATTGATGTTTCACTAGGTGCATGTCTGTGATCGGCAACAACTACAACATGGACTGTTTACCCGACCCAACTGTTTGGGAACAGATGCTGAGCAAGTCCCCCATTAAACATGTTGCACAGGTAAGGATTTCTGCGTATGTGTCTTGACTGTGTGCATGTGAATTTATTGGTGCTGTTATGCAATATACTGACTAAAGTTTATCCCTTATTTAGGTACAGACACCTGTTCTACTTGTCTTAGGGGAAGATGACAAGCGTGTACCTAACAAGCAGGGAATTGAATACTACAGAGCACTGAAAGCAAAGCAGTTTCCAGTCCGGTAAGCAGCTTGTCCATGTGTCACTGGTTATGTCAGATGTTTGCACTGCATGATAGGGTTATTTATTGTTCTTTCACTATTGCTCTCACATGTGTCGTTTAGGTTATTGTGGTACCCAGGGAATAACCACGCTCTCTCCAAGGTGGATGCTGAGTCTGATGGCTTTATGAACACCACTCTGTGGATTATTCAACACTTGACCCAGTGATCATAAATATAATGCAAATACATGGTAGCGTGCTAATGCTGCTGTTGCTGAAAAGATGGTAAGGCACTGCTGTATGTAAAGGATATTATGCATTTGCTTGAAGACGGTGTGAGGTCCAATCCAAAGCCAAAGCTCTTAATATGCTGTCAAACCCGAACACACTTAATGTGTCTGTACTTTACTTGTAATCTATCTGGGGCTATGGTCATTGCCACAACACAATTACTTTCTTAATGGGGAAATAATAGTTTTAACTCAGTACATGAATACTAGCAGTTATTGGCACTTTTGATTCTGCAATTTTTATTGACACTGTTTTTCTACAGTCAGGGCTTCAGTGTTCGAGGTTCCAATTTAATAATCCGGTTGTTCTCTGCTTATCAAAAATCACTTGGTCTCCCTGTATTTCATGAATCAGTGCACTTAATAAAGTGATGTGAAAATAATATCGATGTCGGACGAATCTTGGATAGAATGATTTTTGAAGTGGTATATTGTTTCATTATACATTCATTTACAAAAAGGAGTAGATCCTTCAGGTTATGTTATGCCAATAATAAATTTGACCTTGGTCACAGGATCATCAGGTTGACGAATGTGGACCGCTTGCTTTCAGTTCTGCATGAATATATCCTCTTCCTTGTCACTGCATAGACTTTTAAATACCGTTTGTAATCTGTCCTGTTGGCAGCTGCTTGTTCTGCCTCCTGGTTTGAATTTTATATGCGCTCTACCTGCAATGGTAAGTAAGATTTATTTAAATTGTTTACACTTTTGTTATATACATGTGACAAAAATGTCTGGCTGGAAAGGCTTGAATAAGCCAAAGTGATTTCATTCAGTTTTTTGAAGCCACTTCAACTCTAGGATGCATAGGGTGCTATTTTTTGAATGACAGAATGAACTGTGGAGCGTATAATAAAATGTAAAAAATGAAAGAAAAGAAAAGCCATGGTAAAAAAATGAGATGAATTTGGTTTCTTGTTTTATCTCAGGCTATGTTGAGAAATATCCTCATCATTTGTCAGCTTCTTCCATTCGCGAGGACCCGAAATATCAAATTCTTCCCATGTGAGACGGATGAGAACGTCACCACGGTAGACTGCTACGAGAGACCAATCAGGAATATCCCAGTCATCACGTCTACCACAGTGGTGTCACTCAATTTAAGTCGGACGAAGATACGGCAAGTTGGGCAGCATGCTTTTGCAGATGTGCCAAACCTTCTCACTCTGAAAATAATGGGGAATTGTCAACCAGGTCAACTGAGAGCCATAAAGGACCAGTCATGCAAAATGAAGATCCACCCTCACGCCTTCAAAAGTCTACTTAGTCTTCAATCACTGTACCTATCTGGAAATAGCCTCACCTCCATACCCTGGTTACCTGAAACCCTGAGGGTTCTCGATCTACAGAACAATTGCATCTTCCACATTACAGACCCTTTAAACACTCCAAATCTTGAAATGCTCTTCCTCACCAAGAACTGCTTTTATGCAAACCCTTGCAACCAGTCTTTTTACATCAGTGAGAGGGTTTTCAGAGAGCTCCGTAATCTCAAAACGCTTACGTTAGGGCATAATAACTTGACAGCTGTCCCCAATGGACTGCCACCCTCACTGGAGAGTCTGGATTTAAGAGAGAATAGAATCACAGTAGTCTCAGACGGAGCATTTGCGAACCTGACCATGCTCAAAAAATTGAATTTGGAGTGGAACTGCCAGCGTTGTGACCATGCATCGAGGCCCTGTTTTCCTTGCCCTAATAATCACTCTCTTTACCTCCATCCAAACTCATTCTATGCTGAGAACAGCTCGATCACCTTCCTAAGCTTGAGGGGCAACTCTTTAAAAACCTTCCCAGAGGGCCTTTTCAGACCTTTGACTAATTTAAAGAAACTGGACCTCTCTGACAACCTCCTGGCATATGCTATACAAAATGGCACCTTCTTCACAGAGCTGAGGGGCCTCACTTGGATGAGTCTAATCTACAACTATGAACCGCTGAAGACATTCCAGGAACTTAGTCTTTCATCACATATTGGCAATATATCTGGTCTACAACAGCTCCTCCTCAGTGGTAACTTTTTCCACAGTCTTTCCCCTCAGAGCCTTAGTGTTCTGTCCAAACTCAGACATTTAAAAACACTAGAGCTGAGAATGAACTTCATTAGAAATTGTAACTTGACAGCTCTGAAACAGTTACCATCTCTAATTGAAATTGACCTCTCCCAAAACATGCTTTCTTTCCTTCCTTGTCCATCATCTGAAATTTTGGCACAACATAGATGTCAGAACCAGAATTTGTACACGAATGATTTCTGTGACCAACCCATTATTGTAGTTGATCGCGAAGTCACATCAGGAGATGGGATATGGGAACCCAACCAATCAAAGTTGCTGGAAACGCTAAAGGACAACGTGTCACCATTTCCATCACTATGGGATTTTAGAACCTATTTCTGCCAAAATAATTTAACGTTTGACCTGTCTCAAAATGACATTCTGTCTCTTAACAAACATGTGTTTCTAGGCATGGAGAATGCTGTTTGTTTAGACCTTTCCTTTAATTACATGAACCAGGCATTGAGGAGAGGACAATTTAGTAGCACAAAAAATTTAGTTTTTCTAAATTTGTCATACAATAGGTTTGATCTTTATTATACAGATGCGTTCAGTGAGCTTAAAACTACTCTGAAGGTATTAGATGTTAGTAACAACGATTTTCACTTCAGAATGAGGGGCATGGGCCATCGTTTCGAGTTTCTTCAAAATCTGACTAACTTGGAAGTCCTAAGTCTCGCAAACAATGGCATTGGAATGAGAATAGATCAAATGCTGATCAGCAGCTCAGTAAAGTACCTCTACTTCTATGGAAATCACCTTAACATTATGTGGGAATCTGGCAACAACCAGTACACTAAATTCTTCCAAAACCTGACAAACCTCATCTACCTGGACATCTCTGACAACGATCTGACCTCAATCACACCGGACGTACTGTGTCACCTCCCAGCAAGCATTGAATCCCTCAGCATCAGCAACAATCTGCTGAACTATTTTCCATGGCAGAACATGTCGGCACTCAGCAACTTGTGTCACCTGAACCTCAGTCAAAATTATCTTTACTATTTACCTTATAGAGTCATAGAATTCGGAGCCAATTTTTCTCTCTTGGACCTCAGTCACAATCGCTTTAGTGTTATTCCTGAGAATTTCTTCAGAAAGGCAAAATCAATGCAATATCTGTATCTCAGCAACAATCAGATCAAAGAGTTGGACCATCAGTATGTACCTACCCCTTTTAAAAATGGTAGTGCCCTCAAAATACTCACCCTGCATGCCAACCCCTTTAAATGTGATTGTTCTACATCTTGGTTTGCAGACTTCTTGAGCACTACTCCAGTAAACATTCCTCATCTCACCACACGCATACATTGTGAATATCCAGAGTCCAAACAGGGTCAGAGTATACTCTCTATGGATCAGAAATCCTGCCAGGATGTATATGGTAGCTTAGCTTTCCTCGTCTGTTCTTTCTTGGCTCTGACAATCACTGCTCTGCCCCTACTGAAGCACCTCTATGGCTGGGACATGTGGTATTGCATACAGGTGCTTTGGGCAGGACATAAAGGGTATTCCCAGTTGGCAGGCTCTGATTCACATAATCACTACGATGCCTTTGTGGTGTTTGACACCACAAACCAGGCCGTGAGGGATTGGGTCTACAACGAGTTAACTGTCAACCTGGAGAACTTTGGTCCAAGGAGATTTTGCCTCTGTTTGGAAGAGAGGGACTGGACTCCAGGCCTTTCATGTATTGAGAATCTACACAGTGCTGTCTACAACAGTGTGAAGACGGTGTTTGTGCTGTCCAGCTGTTTGAATAGTGGCGAGACGGCGAACGGCGTGATCCGCCAGGCGTTCTACATGGTTCAACAGCGGCTCCTGGATGAGAAGGTCAGTGAAATTCTACTTCACTTTTATGTGCATTTTGTGGGATGTCAATATCGCCACTTCTGTTTTCACAACACAAAATTACCTCTGATTTTATCCAAACAAGATGGATGCAGCTGTGCTGGTTCTGTTGGATGAGATGTTTCCCAAATTGAAGTACCTTCAGCTGAGGAAGAGGTTGTGCAGAAAGTCTGTGTTAACCTGGCCGAGAAACCCAAAGGCTCAACCCCTTTTCTGGAATCGAATGAGAATGGCGTTGTCGTCGGATAACCTCAAATTATATGACAACAACATGAGTGAAAGTTTTATATGATGGAGAGCACGTTGGTGGAAAGTTATTGATGATGTGACACACACACACACACACACACACACACACACACACACACACAATGATACTTGATTAATGTTTTTAATATGTTAATTTACACAATTGATTAAATCGTAGCAGCTTTTGTGCTCTGTTGATTTATCTGTAGGGTGATTTAATTGATATTGTACTTTTTATATATTTGACATCGTCGTGTGTTCTTTGTTTTCCATCCCGATTTTATTTACTGTCGTTTTTGAGTTAGTCCTTGTCTTCAGAGAACTTGAGTATGAAGTCTGAAAAAGGTAAAGCACGGTTAACTTAATGTATGGGCATTGTACATGATGATACTTTGATATTGGACCATTCAAATAAACCTTTAAAGAGACCTAACTTCACTCCAGAAGCTTTATTTAATTTGTAGTTGTATTAGTAGTACAAGAACAGATAGACAAGTTGACACCATACCATCCACCAATGTCAAAGTGTCATTTCTCTCTGGCGAACAGCTGGGAGGAAATGAAACCGATTCTTTCTCGAGGTGAGCGAATTGTCACCTGTGAATTCTCAAGAAGTATGTGGGTGAAAAACTGGAACTGAGCTTTTGTGTCACCACAACAATGTCATAGCATAATTAGAAACGGAGCGAGCGGTCGCGCACGCGCCAGCTTGGGAGAGCGCGCCCACGCGGACGCGATGGCGGGACAGGTCATGAGAGAGCAAAGCCGATGAGATCACGGAGCCCGCGACCTCGCCGAGGTCGGACAGCTGTGTACGGGGCTGACACTTCACGGCGACGCGGCCGGCCGGCCGGGGGGGGGGGGGGGGGGGGCGCACAAGTATGGTGCACACCTGGACCCCACGGGGCCATCGTTTGCCGCTGGCCTTTCGTTTGAACCAATGAAACCGTGCGCTTTCGGTTTGTGTGCAGATTAAATTATTATGTAAGGCACCGGCTCGAACTCATGTAGCCGTGTGCATATGAGCAAGAAACTAATCCCCCGTCGTCACGCCGTGGTCGTAGTAGAGTTATTCGGCCGTCAGTGTCCGGGGGCTGCGCGGTTCACACGCTCCCCGGCCGGACATGTCGCGAGGCGGGATTGGGAAGTTTGTGCGTTATAGGGTGGCAGCGTGGTGAGCCCCACGGGAGGGGATCGCGTGGACAGCGCATCGTCGTCCTGCACACTAGCGACTACTATTGCCGTGGCAGTTTGGGCGGCGACTCGACTTTTCTCTTCGCGGCAACAGCTGGCTGCCAACTACGAAGTAAGTGCAGAGGCTCGATCGGGGACCCGCGCTGGCGTGAGGGGTTACCTACTTTGGGTATTTCATTTTTTTGCATCTTCTTTCTCGGATGGTTCCCCCTCGTTAGTATATGGTTGGGCGTGACGGGCGTATGGGCGACAGCTGCGTAAAATTTGGCGCATCGAGACAGACCAGCTACACACCGGTCTATCTCTCCATCTTGGTCATGCAATATATGAGCAGAGCTTTAGTAGTAGCAAGCAAAAACCCGCTTGCAGTGTCCAAAACCGTTTATCCTTTGTCGTTTTGTTTTGATCAGTATTCAACTCCTCACGTTCACTTCAGGTGTACATTTGCCATTGGATGCACCGAAATTACGCACGGGATTGATGTTTTTTTTTTTCTTTGCTGGCACACGGCGCTAAATTCATTGTCTCAAACGATGATGGATGAGGGATTGACGGATATGTTATGACTGACAAGCAGACTTAACCAATCTCTCAGTTGATTCCTGTACAGTTGCTCCCAGCACCCAATCCTCTTGGATTAGAGGAGGGATTATAATTTGGATTTGCCTCTGCTTTGCAGAGTCTCTAATATCTGGTCTATCACAGACTAGGTTGTGCTTACTTTGATTCCCCGAGCACATTTTTTTTTAATCTATACTTCTATTAATGTATGGCTTTTTCCTATACTCAAAGACAACAAAGGACCTAATGCCATTTCATATAGATAATATATATTATATCCTGATGTTGTCCTAAAATGGGCATCAATTTAACGTGCTGTACCTTCCAATTATGATACAACCAAAGTCCAAGTGGCCTATTTTTGTCCTCTACTTTTTAGTTGAAGCCTAAGGTAATGAGATGTCTACAGCCTGATAAAGTGTGATGATGAATTTGCAAGTGCCCTTGGGGGATGGTAGATAATAGTTGGTCTTCCATCTCCCCCATTTCCTTTAGACCGGCAGCAGAATCATTTTTTATTTCATTTAGTGCTGTCCATGGTGCTGGAGTTGCCTGTTGGACACACTCCGCTTGTTTTTTTTTCATTTTCTACTGTGGAGACTGTGGCTATGCTTGGTATTTTGGGAATCTCTTACAGATATATCCAGGCATCATTGTGTCTAAAAGAAACATTTGTGGCTCATGATGTGGCTGCTGGTCACACAATTTTTCATAGCGGTCATCGAGGAATGAAAAGAGACACTCATAAAAAATAAAATATTTTAAAATGTAGATCAGGATTTAGTCTTATATTAATGTGATTCCACTAGTTTTTACAATAGTATGTAAACAAATGCAAAATTAGCTTTTGAGTTTTGGTGATATCAGACTTTGAGAGACAACACAATGAATTAAAACGAGGTGGCCATTATTTGCATTTTTAATCAAAAGTAATACAAACATATTTGTTTAATTTCCAAAGACTAATAGGGAATATTGAAAAGGTGAACTCTGTAATGATACATGCATATTAGCAATTTCAAAATACTGTTATATGGTTGGTCTTTCTTCTGATGTTTGTCTTGTTTTTACCTGTCTAGAATCCATGATGTCCTGCACTGTAGCTGAAATCTCAAAGCCACTGGCCTCTGTGTCTGGGAGCCCTGAAGCCAACTGTCACTGCCGCCTTCTTCCAATAGGACTTAATAAGACTCAGCCTCAAGCCCTAAGCAATCAGGGATGGACAGGTGAAAACTAGGAGGCTGAGAGGTGGCCTTAATTCAAAACCTTGTTATGAAAATATCCCCAACCTTGACAGATTCCTTTAAGAGGTTCACTTTTGCCATATAAAAAAAAAATGCCTTTAAATATTAGAGCCAAGCCAGCACAGAGCAAGCTGTCTGGCCTAAAGAGTAGTGAGGCCAGCACGCCTCATCCACGTTTCTCAAGGTCCCCGAAACAGGGGAAAGGCAAACAGGCGGTGAGCTCAGTACCAGGCTGCCGCTCGGGTCTAGAACCCGGTTCCGTGTCAGGAGGTGCGCCTGCACCGGCATCTAAATTGGCGGGAGGTCAGCGGTTGGTGTCGAGGCCTGGTTCAAAGAGCAAACCTGCCATAGCAGCAGACAAAGGAGCCGCCGCTCATGGTTCAGCGACAGCACCAGGGGGTAAAACCCTGTCTATGGAGAATATCCAGTCTTTGAGTGCCGCCTATGCCACTTCCGGCACCATGTACCCCAGTGGGCGGGATTCCTTGGAGCCCTCAGGCGGGTACCCCAAAGGTACCATGACGCTGGGCAGGAGCACCAGTCGCTCCTCCTACACCGGCCGGACGACAGCCATGGGTAGTAGCCCAAACATCACCTCCTCTGGGCTGCATCACCCATCGGACCCCTATGGAGATCAAACCCTGCTCTCTGCAGGGACCGCCAGTCTAAGGCGGCAGTCTGGGAGACACCCACAGACACTGGATTCTGCCGGACAGGGAGAGGCCTCCTCGTTCGATCTCCAGAATCAGCTGAGGGAGCTGCAGAGGGAGAATGACAGCCTGAGGAGAGAGCTGGACGGAGGGAGGGATGGAAGGACAGGCCCCAGCGTGAACAGCGTCAACTTCTGGAGCCCTGATGTGAAGAGAGACAAGGGGGTTAGGCGGGAGGAGGGAGTGAGGGCCGTGGCGCTGAAGGACCAACACAGGACCAACCAGGAGGATTTGCAGGTGAGGAAATGTACAATTTGAAGAGTTTGTTTCAAAAATGCTTTACGTCCACGTTGATGACAAAAATTATATAAATTCGTAAAAACAAAACACAAACACTTTCATCCAACACTCAACAACTTCAGTGTGAAACAGTGAGTCACGAGAGAAGAGAGCGACATCTTTGAACGGTGAAAATGTCACTTTTTGAAATGAAACTCTTTGATTTGTCCTCTCACGCAGACTTTTTTTTTGTCCACACCGTACCCCTTTGTCCCCGTCTTCAAGGTTGCAAAGAAAGGTTTCTGTGTAGTTCAGTTTTAAAGATGCTCGCCAGTCTCAGCGCTTTCTGTGTTTCCATGGGAACGTGCTCTGGCGGCAGCCATTCTAAAATGTTCGACTCTGAAGAAGCTCACAGCCCCCCCTGAAGGGATGGTGCACCACGTGTGTCCTGTGCGACCTCTCCCTGGAGTCTGGCCCGCTCAGTCTGAGGCGTCATCCATCTGTCTGTCATACTGTGTGTATCGTCTTTCTTTCTCTGCCTTCCTCTTTTCTACCTCGCTGGCATTCTGTTTCTCCACTTGCCTCTGTGGTATATTACTTCCTTGCACGTCTGCTGGTTAAAAAAAAATCTCCCAGTGTTTCTCTAGAGGGAAAACTTCACACTACATTTCCTCCTGTCGTGAGACACTTTCACACTGTGCAGCTTGTTTGGCTTCTGTGGAATCTCTTCATAGCTGCCTTTTGCTCCTCATCTCTCTCACACGGACAAGCAACAACTTTAATTGCATGCACACTCTTCCATCAGACTCTTGTAACCAAGGAGCCACCTCTGCATTTGTATTTATAGCTTTTTCATCTCACATTGTCATACAGTGACGATGTGGACTCACACAAGCACACGCACACACTTTTCATTTGAAGACAAAAAGGAAACAGAAAGTTGTAAAGTTAACTTTGCCTCTTTTACCAAAATAAAACTATATGCAAAATTATATGAAGATCTGCGTTTACCATTAAGCGCTGTCCTCTTGAAAAGAAGGACACTTGCACACACAACTCATATACAGATACACAAAAAGATACACACACTATTCTATCACCCACAAACCTGCCAGAGGGATTTCAGTAAGACCTAGAGACAACAAATGTGGTTTTTCACTGATCTACTGCTGGACCACTGAAATTATATGGCATTTAAATGGAGCAGGACAGTCAATGCTACGAGTCAACAGGCCGGTCCAGACGTGGCCCTGTCTGTGATAGATGGATGTGATAGATGGATGTATTTTTTGTGTTCGGCTCCCCTTGTCGTGTCTTTTTTTACCTTGACCCTTTTCTCCTTTTACCTTCATTTACTGAAACCACTTACTGTGCCATACCTGTAGATTTATGATCACATAACCCTTATGTACCTTATTTTTTAAGAGTATATTAGGCCACTGGAATCAGAATTAATTAATTTCATTAATGTGTTTGAAATTGGCAATCCATTTGAAATGTGCAAGATTATGGGTGGAATGAAAATCAGGAATTTGACGAGAGGTTTGCAATAGTTCACAGCAGTTTAATTGGAGATTTGGTACGGTGAAGATGAGGCACGAGCAAAGCACAGAATTAAATTAGGTTCAGGCAAACATGGGAAACACACAAACAGGAACTCGAATTTGGCCGTAGCGTCAACCATGTTTTTCTTTTTCTCAAATTTGACTATCTTTTAAAGTGTTTGCAATCTTACCATATTTAATAAGAAAAGAGACAGAGATGGTCTTATATTCATTAGTTTATTTTTACAGGGAGGCATAGCTTTGCCTCTTGCAGAAGATGCTGCTCTAACTCTTATCTGCTGTCACTTTTCATTTCTATCCCCCAGCTCTCCTTTCAGATTATCACGTTTCTCCTCTCTTTTTTCTTCTTCTTTTTATTTTCCCCCATGTTTTTCTTGCCCTTCGAGACACTTGGGGAGGAGTTCGGTCTGACAAGAGAACTTTATCATTAGCATAAGGAATGTCACCTTTTCTCTGGGCTGCAATGCAGTGACCAGAGCTGTCCGCCAACCATCTGTTTGTTGTGTGTGTGTGTGTGTGTGTGTGTGTGTGTGTGTGTGTGTGGGACTTGATCTTCAGGGCTAGCTTGTTGCATTGATTATCCATGTTCACCCTTCTCCCAATTCTGTGTCCTTGGCGCT
Source organism: Scophthalmus maximus (assembly GCF_022379125.1). Lineage (NCBI taxonomy): Eukaryota > Metazoa > Chordata > Actinopteri > Pleuronectiformes > Scophthalmidae > Scophthalmus > Scophthalmus maximus. The sequence continues at coordinate 10,641,536 of NC_061517.1, forward strand.
TCCCGCCTTCCGGACTCAAGCAGAGGATATTTGAGGAAAAATCAGTAATATCTTTACACACAGATGAAAAGATTAGTAATTTAACTTGTGTTTTAAGTTTTTTCATTGAATCTTTGACTTTCTATGTTTCTATGCACTCTTACCATGCCCAGTTAAACAGCCACACTGCTCTGTGTCTCTAGTATCAAGCACAGGCCTTTCAGTAGAGATAAAAATAACTCATCTCATCTCTCGTCTTTGCACTGCAGCATGCAGCAAAGCAGGAATATTGAGCAAAATGTGTTAATCTCTGCTGGAGCCCAATTTTGTCACTTAGTAATCTTCTTCAATCAATAGATGCATTGAAAAACAAGTCAGTCAGTGCATCATTAAACTTTTCCAAAAGTATTCTTACACTGATGAGCATTGATAATTGATTGGGTCAACTGGGCCCCCAAAAGTAATATTCAATATTCCCATTAGTACTGTTCATCTCATTGCAAATTTACCCCAAGTCCCTTTTCCATTGCAATTCTCTAAAGAGGAAACTCCTTGTGTATTGAGGAGATGTCGCCCCCTTGTGGCTAAAATATATGACCATCCCGTTACAACTTAAAAAAACTGAAGAGAATGAGGTAATTTACACAATGGTTTGATATTTAAATTATGTATATTTTTTCTGTCTGCTCTTTACATCTTGGCTTTATGCATGTGTGTATGTGTCTTTCTTATGTCACACCTCTCTGCTGCAGCATGGGGATATCAGAAGAATCAAGGTCTGTTTTATGTATCCAAAGATATATATACATTTAAAAATAAATATGTTTCATCATGTGGTTGTGGATCTTTGATTGTCTATGTTTGTGCGGTATGTTTGTGTGCTCATCGAATGAATGGGCGCATCAAACTTTCCTTCTCTTCACAGCAGCTCCCGTTGACAGTTCAGGAGCTTCAGGAGGAGCTGAGGGCTCACAGGGAGATGAACA